>NC_089837.1:385601155-385903342 GCF_035609145.1 Eleutherodactylus coqui | reverse complement strand
TCTCTGCAGTGTCTACTTTACAGTAAAAATTACATGTTGATTTTATTAAGTAGATCAGTATAATTGCCGCAATACCAAGTTCTTATATTTCTTATTATGTTTTACTATTTGAGAAAAAACTTCTTTTTGTGGGGTGAGGTTTTTTGTGTTACCATTTTGGAAATCTTATTTTTTTATCATCTTTTTAGCCCATTTTTTGTGGTGGTGAGGTGATCTAAAAACACCAATTCTGGAACTCAATATTTTTTTGCAGCATTTACCAGGATAAAAAACATTATATTTTAATATTTCAGACTTTTGAGCATGTGATGATACCAATGTTTATTTTTTGTTTTGACTTTTTTGGAGTGTTTTGAAGTTTTAATACTTGTTTTTAATATATATAGTTGTTGTAAAAAGTCTAAACACCCCAGTTAAATACTATGTTTTTGTCATGTTAAAAAATCCCATAAAGATGAATCATTTCAGATTTATTTCCACCTTCAATGTGTACAATTGTATTGAAAAACAAACTAAAATATTTTAGGGTGGAAAAACAAAACTAAAATAATGTGGTTGCATAAATATGTACACCCTAAGACCTCATTCAGACAAGCGTGTGTTTTGCACATGCATATTGCACGCTTCTAAAAGAACCAGTGGGGTCCTATAGAAGCCTTCATATGCGTGCAAATTGAAGTGCAAAACAGCATGCAGATAAAAAAGATAGGACGTAGGTGTGCGTTTTGCTGGAGATTCCATTGACTCCTATAGGAGCATTAGATAATGAAAACTCCTGCGCTGCCAATAGCTTCCCCGCTGCTTACAGCAGGGCATTTAAAAGGTGCTTCTGGCTAGAAGCACCTTTTAAATGCCCCACTGTTAACCCCTTAGTTCCTACAGGGATGAGGTGACTCAGGCCTTAGTCAGATGGGCGTTTTTTCGCGCGATTTGCGGATCGCATGACGGATGCGCATCCGCAATTCGCGTGACCGGTGCCCGAAAATCGCCCGAAAATCTGCTCCTAGCCGCGTTTCATTAGAAACGGGCCGGAGCTGTCCAGCGCATTGCATTCAATGGAGCCGGCAATACAGCCCGCTCCATTGAAAGCAATGCGCTGCGGGCGAGTGTGGGATGAATTGTCGGGAAGGGCTTAAATATTTAAGCCCTTCCCTGCAATTCATCAAGAAAAGTGTTAAAATAAAAAATATATATATACTCACCTGCTCCCGGCAGCCGGAGTTCCGCGCGGCCGGCCTGCAGTGGGTGTGAAGGGGGTGTGAGTCAGACCTGCCCCCTGATTGGTTCAGCACTGAGCCAATCAGGGGGCAGGTCTGACTCACACCCCCTTCACACCCACTGCAGGACGGCCGCGCGGAACTCCGGCTGCCGGGAGCAGGTGAATATATATATATTTTTTATTTTAACACTTTTCTGGATGAATTGCAGGGAAGGGCTTATATATTTAAGCCCTTCCTGACAATTCATCCCGCGCATGCCGGCAGCCCATTGCTTTCAATGGAGTCGGCTGTATTGCCGGCTCCATTGAATTCAATAGGCAAACATCGTTCTTCTCTGCCACAGCTGTTACAGCTGTGGCAGAGAAGAATGATTTGTCTTCTATATGTTCTCAATGGGGTCGGCGCTGCTGCCGCTGGCCCTATTGAGCGCATATAGAGAAGAGAACAGGAATCGCAGATCGCAGATAGGTGCGATCTGTGATTTCTGTTCTATAATTTATCGGACGAGCGCATAAAAAGCGCTCATGTGTCCGATACCATTGCAAAGCAATGGTTTTAAAAAATCGCCGGACACATGCGCATGCGCAAATCGCGCAAAAAAATGCCCGTCTGACTAAGGCCTCAGGGAGGGTTCCGTTAATCCCCACGTGGAGTTCTCTGATCACTGAACACTGTAACAGCAGCTGTCACAGTGTTCAGTGATGAGAGGACTGCAGTAGGGACAAAAGAGCCCTCTGTCACAGCTGTCATAGCTGTGACAGAGGACCCCAATGCTATCCCATTGCTTTCAATGGGGCCAGCGCTGCTGCCGCCCCATTGACAGCAATGGTATGAAGGCAACCCCTACAGCTATTTTTTTTTAGGAGAGGGGACTTTAACCCCTTAACGACTGCCCCATCAGGAAGCTACGTCCTCAGAAAGTGGGCTTTAATCCTAGAGGACGTAGTTTTATGCATCCTCTTAGGATTAATGCCCACTTGCCTGAGGACGTGACAGCTCCATGCTGTCCGTGCCCGCAGGTAGCCGACAGCATGGAACTGTCATCCCAGGACGCGGGCAGTCCCCCCTCGCCCGGCATTGCGATCGGCGCTATCCATTGGATAGCTTTTTTGGATCCATTGGATCGCAAAAAAGTAAATAAAACAGTGAAAAAAAGTAAAGATTCAGCTGCCCTGATGGATCGGATCCATCAGGGCAGCTGAAAATGCTCACCTGCCTTCTCCGCGCTGCCGCCGATGAATCTGGTCCTCCCGGACCCGCCGGCGGTCTTCTGCGCATGCGCACCAGACGATGACGTTACGCGCATGCGCAGAAGCCCGGGAGCCCCCGGCAAATTTAAAATCTCCTGGCTCCCGGCTTCGATCGCAAAAAAGTTTTAAAAAGTTTTTAAAAAGTGTCTGTTTCACCTCCCCTCATGATCCCCTCATTGATCCGATCCATGAGGGGAGGTGAAAATACTCACCCCTGGTCCTCAGCGGTGTCCCGATGTTCCGGGACCCGAAGTCCCCCTCTGCGCATGCGCGCCCGATGTCACAGAGGGGCTCAAGCCCCGGGAAATTTAAAATCTCCTTGCTCCCAGCGACCAACAGTCGCTGAGAGCCTGGAGCAGTGACCTTGTTGAGTGATCGCCGGTCACGTGAAAAAAAGGTAGCGATCTACCTTAGGTCGGTCTCACATGACCGGATAGGAATTAGATTCCGCATGCGTCTGATCCGCGGTATTACGCAGATCAATCGCATTGGATTACACAATTCCGCTCACATTAGTGAGGTCGGAATTGTGTAATCCACTCGCAGAAAAGAGAACGCAGCAGGTTCTATTTTACTGCGGATATCCGCAACATAGAGCCCATTGTGCTCCGTGGTCGCGGATATACCAGCTGCCCATGCGCAACTACGTTGTATACGGGCTGCGGGTACCTGCGTCATCGCTAAGCGACGGTGCGGGAAATACAAACAACAAAAAAATA
The DNA here is from genome assembly GCF_035609145.1 of Eleutherodactylus coqui. Classification (NCBI taxonomy): domain Eukaryota; kingdom Metazoa; phylum Chordata; class Amphibia; order Anura; family Eleutherodactylidae; genus Eleutherodactylus; species Eleutherodactylus coqui. Next base: position 385,900,153 of record NC_089837.1, on the reverse strand, counting down.
TATATATTGCGCATGACCGCCCATGTGAGTAGGCAGTTATGCGCAGTACATTACGTGTCCGGGATCCGCTGCGGGCCTCCGCAAGTGGATTCCGCCTACGGCTGCGTGAGCCCGGCATTATTCAGACCGCTACCTGTAATACGTAATTTACAAGAAGCCCTGGGAACGCTCGCCTTCCTGCAGTTCCAGGAGCAGCTTGTTGAGCATCTTCTGTGCGAGACCGCCGCACCTCAGCAGGCTTACGGAGACTCACAGAGCGCCACTTTTTACACCCCATACCCGCCACTGAGGTCACAAAATACCCCCAAAAAGCATGAGAGGAGGGGGGATACACGGTTTTATTGCCCCATGTACCCATCCCAACGAGCCTCCGTAGTTACCCCTGTCTTCGGAAATACTACACAGTTCACATTATTACTTTTATCTAAGATTTGGGGAACGCCGAAAAGGGCGCGGAGGGGGGGGGGATATTTTTAGGGAGTCAATTTTTATTCCGTACAAGTGGGCAATGGGTCTTGGAATTTATTCAGTTGTGCCCTGAAATCCAACGGGTGTTCCCTCCATTATAGGCCTAACCATGTGTCCTATAAGTAGATTAGGGCCACAATGGTAATGTTTTTGAACACGGGACAAACAGGGGTATCAATTTTGGGGTGAAATTCTTTATTTCTATGTACACTGTACAAAAAAAACTGTTTTTAAATTGACAAAATTGCCAAAAAAATGAAAATTGTAATTTTTTCCTTCTGCTTTGCTTAGATTCATTCAAATACTGTAGGGTCAAAATACGCAATACACCCCTAGATGAATTCGTTAAGGGGTCTAGTTTTTAAAATGGGGTCACTTGTGGGGCTTCTTTATCGTTTTAGACGCTCAATGGCTCTATAAGTGGGCAATGAGGCCTGGAATTTATTCTGTTGTACCCTGAAATCCAACGGGTGCTCCTTCCATTATAGGCCTAGCCATGTGTCCTTTAAGTAGATTAGGGCCACAAGGGGTATGGTTCTGAACACGGGACAAACAGCGCTATCCATTTTGGGGTGAAAGTCTTCATTCCTATGTGTGCTGTACAAAAAAAACAGTTTTTAAATTGATACAACTGCCAAAAAAATGAAAATTGTACTTTTTCCCTACTGCTTTGCTTAGATTTATTCAAAAATTGTAGGGTAAAAATACACAGTACACCCCTAGATAAATTCGTTAAGGGGTCTAGTTTTCAAAATGGGATCATTTGTTGGGGTTCTCTGTCGTTTTGGTCGCTCAATGGCTCTACAAGTGGGCAATGGGGCCTAAATCACCTTCATGCTAAATTTCTGTTCTGAAAGCCACCGACTACTTCTTTCATTTTGGGCCCCATTGTGCATCCAGACAAAAGATTAGGGCCACAATGGGTATGTCTCTGAACACGGGAGAAACAGGGGTATCCATTTTGGGGTGCAAGTCTTCATTCATGTGTGTGCTGTACAAAAAAAGCAGTTTTTAAAATGATTGAATTGCCAAAAAAACGAAAATCACATTTTTTTCCCTATGCTTTGCTTGAATTCATTCAAAACCTGTGGGGTCAAAATGGCCAGTACACCCCTAGATAAATTCGATAAGGGGTCTAGTTTTCAAAATGGGGTCACTTGTGGGGGTTCTCTTTGGTTTTGGCCGCTCAAGAGGTCTACAAATGTGCTATGGGGCCTAAAACGCCTTCAAGGAAAATTTCAGTTCTGAAAGCCACCGACTACTCCTTACATTTTGGGCCCCGTTGTGCATCCAGACAAAAGATTAGGGCCACAATGGGTATGTTTCTGAACACGGAAGAAACAGGGGTATCCATTTTGGGGTATAAGGCTTCATTCATGTGTGTGCTGTACAAAAAAAGCTGTTTTTAAAATGACAGAATTGACAAAAAAACGAAAATCACAATTTTTTCCTTTTGCTTTGCTAGAATTCATTCAAAAACTGTGGAGTCAAAATAGGTGGTACACCCCTAGATAAATTCGTTAAGGGGTCTAGTTTTCAAAATGGGGTCATTTGTGGGGGTTCTCCATGGTTTTGGCCGCTCAAGACACCGCCTACTCCTTTCATTTTAGGCCCCGTTGTGCATCCAGACATAAGATTAGGGCCACAATGGGTATGTTTCTGAACACGGGAGAAATGGGGGTATCCATTTTGGGGTGTAAATCCTCATTTTCATGGGCACTATAGGAAAAAAATATGTCTTTAAAATGACATATTTGCAAAAATATGAAATTTTATTTTTTCTCCTCTAAATTTAATTAATTCCTGAAAAAAACGGTGGGGTCAAAATACTTATGACACCCCTCAGTGGATACATTAAGGGGTGTAGTTTTTAAAATGGGGTCATTTGGGGAAGTATCTATTATTCTGACACTCATGAGCCTTTGCAAACTTGGCTTGGTGCAGGAAAACAAAGTGTTCCTCAAAATGCTGAAAAGTAATGTTAAATTTGTACGTCATCTAAATGGTTAAAAAAACACAAAAGTTTTTCAAATGTGCATTCAGAATAAAGTAAACAGATGGAAATATATATCTTATCAAAAATTTGTACAGTATGTTTGGACATATTTGAGATATTACAGTTGAAAATATGAAAAAATGACAATTTATTCAAAATGTTCCCAATTTTGGCGCTTTTAATAAATATACACAAATTATATTGGTCTCTTTTTACAACCAAAATGAAGTACAACATGTGGCGAAAAAACAATGTCAGAATCACTTGGATATGTAAAGCCTTTATGGAGTTATGCTACGTTGAACGACGCATGTCAGATTTCCAAAATTTGGCTCTGTCACTAAGGCGCAAACAGGCTTCGTCACTAAGGGGTTAAGAACACAATGCTGTCACAGTGTTTAGTGCTGAGGGGACCTTTGAGGGGCAGCTGCTCCAGTGAACGGGCAAAGTTTGATGCGCAAACTTTGCCCGTTCACACATTTTCCACATAAGCGAGGAGTACATTTTGTGGCGCACATATGCGCGCAAAAAAACACACTAGCTTGAATGAGGCCTAAAACTAATTCTATGTTGATGTACCCTTTGGCTTTATGACAGCTTTCAGTCTTTTTGGGTACGTGTCTATCAGTATGGCACATCTTTTTATATCCACTGTATTTTTAAAAGCTTTATCCAACTTTTTAGATTTTTTCTTAGTCCAGCTAGAGGCTTAACTGCTTGTACAATACATTGCAATATTTTTGTATTGCAGTGTATTGTACTGTCAGAGATTTTCTATTATACCCTGATTCTGCCAGGATTCTGCTAGAACCAGTAGAAGCAAACACTCACATGCACTAACTCGTATTGAGCTGTCAGATATGGTAATCATAGAACTACATTTACTTTGAGAGGACACAGACAATCATGGCTAACATGCTTCGTGCACAGGGGAGCCCTTTTCTCTGTCTAACTACTTACATGTCATGGTTCCTATTGACCATGGCATTTAAGGAGCTTGAATTTGGAGTAACCTCCAATCCAGCCCACTGCAGGTAGGTGTTGTCTGTGTAACACAGCTGGCACCCACTGCAAATGGAGTGGAGTCAGCTCCTAAGCCTGCTCCATATAATCTCACATAAATCTATCATACATGTCACCAAGGGGTTAAAGGAAAGCTGTCATCATATTTATGCTTCTCTAACTATGGACAGCATAGAAGAGTGGGTACTGTTGTGCCTTGACACCACCAGAAGCTAGGGGTGTGACCGGGGTTAGATAGAAAAACGGCCCTCTCACACCCCTAGCTCCCAATTGGCTTTTGTGTGTTGTCTCGTCCCCCCAGCTGTGTTACTCACCATCCATCTGCTCCGTCGGGTGCTGCTGGTGTCTGCTACCAGCGGCGGTGTGCCTCGCCAGCACAGCGGTGAGCAGCTGCCGGGGGTGCCTCGCTAGCACACCGCTGAGTAGAGCAGCGGCCTGTGTGCCTCGCCAGCACAGCGGTGAGCAGCTGCCGGGGTGCCTTGCTAGCACACCGCTGAGTAGAGCAGCACAGTGGTGAGCATGCAGAAGCCGAGAGTGCAGTGGACACCTGAGGAAACCCGCCACAGTGGCAGCCTCTTCACTCACAGCAGTGATGACCTCTTTAGTCACAGCAGCCTCAGGGTTCTCAGTCACACCATAGGCAGTCTCTTCAATCACAGCAGTGGCAGCCTCTTCACTCATAGCAACGACAGCCTCTTCAGCCACAACAGCACTGAGGTTCTCAGTCTCACTTTTAGCAGTGGCGGCCTCTTCAGTCACAGCAGCAGTGGGCTCTTCAGTCACAGCAGCGGCGGCCTCCTCAGTCACAGCAGCGGTGGCCTCCTCAGTCACAGCAGCGGCGGCCTCCTCAGTCACAGCAGCAGCGGGGTTGGCAGTCACACTATCTGCGGCAGCAGCAGTGGGGTCTTCACTCACAGCAGTGGCAGCGTCGTAAGTAAAAGTTTCACTGCAGCTGACCCACACACAGCCAATCGGAAGTTAGGGGCTCAACATGGGGCGTTAACTGCAACAAAGCCAGGTCAGCCCCTCGCTTCCAGTGGCGTCAAGATACAACAATACCAGAACAATGAACAGCTCCATCATTACAAATAGATATACTCTGAAACACTGTTTTAAACAGAGCTGGCCACGTAAAGAAGTGTTCATTAGGCAGCTCCCCTCAAGCTGCTCCATGCCCAGCTTGATTTCATTGACAGGTTTATCCTTATATGCAGTTAAGGAGATAAGTATTAATCAAGCCAATCCGGGTAGGGAGAAGTCAGGGGAGAGTTGGCCAGTTTACATGTCTCCCCGTGCGTGGCTCTTTTTAAAATTATATTTTCCACAACATTTCAGAGTAAAACATAGTTATTTTTTATTGAGGGAGCCTGTTGCTGATAACAATAATAATTATAATTTGGAGATTTTTTCCAACCAATATCAACTTTATTTTGTAAAAGTTTATCAAACTAAATATTAGAGCTGTTTGTTCACTTAAAGGGTATGTGAACCTTTGAATGGATCATGAAAATCAAAGTCCCAGAAAACTGCTTTTAAAAATCCCTCTAAAAACAAAAACAAAATAAGAGAGAAAAAAATGACCCCTGTGTTCAATCATGGAAACCACAGTAGTGCTTTAGATTTTTATTATGTTGAATTTACATTACAATTTCCCCAGAGATGCTTTTGTGAAGGCCATCGCCAGAGAATATAAATGAGATTCCATTTTTGATGTAATTTTCTCCATTCCAGGGGTGTGTATATTCATTCACTACTTCATCTTAGAAGGAATGTATCATTAAAATATACATTAAATGGCTTCTTTTCAAGTCATTTTATTTATTCTGTCGGAAAATTGTCAGAAAAGACATTTTAGGGCCTAATGTTAATATATCTTAAAAATATTAGTATTTTACACAAGTTATAATACAGTATGATACTAGTAAATGGCATAATCATTAGTAATAATTGAAACAATCGACTGAAAGAGTAGTCTATATGTGTAACAATCAAGACCATTTAATAAAATAAAGTGTCTGATGCATTTTAATGGCATATTAGTAGATATACAGTGTGTGTATTAAAAAGACACTTGAATATGGTGTGCTGTACTGTCAGCTTGCTCACTTCATATATCTCACAACCCACTGCTTGCTCAAGCGCGTTCACCTGCCCCCGGTCCTGGGCTTTAAACAACAGAGAATTCCATGCAGGAAAAAGTGTAATCCACGCTTGCTTGCAGAGTAAAATTCGTAATCTTCCTTTATTTAGTCATATTTAAAATTGCCAGGTGTACACATCTCTAACCAAACGCATATCGGCTGCACAGAGCCTTTGTCAGTGGTAATTTATTTAAAATGACAAAATTGGGAAAATCTTGAAAAAATTCTAATTCTTTCACATTTTCAACTGCAATATGTCAAATATGTGCAAACATGCCATACAAATTTTTAATGTGATATATATTTCTATCTGTTTACTTTATTCTGGAAGCACATTTGAAAAGCTTTAGAAGATGTACAAATTTAAAGTTCAAAATTTTGAGGAACATTTTGTTTTCCTACACCAAGCCAAGATCGCAAAAGTTCATAGGTGTCAGAATGATTGATATGTCCACAAATGACACCATTAAAAAATATATATACTTCTTTATGTATATACTAAGCAGTGTCTTGAGTATTTTTATCCCACTGTTTTTTTCAGGAGTTAATGCAATTTAGAGGAGAAAAAAATAACATTTCATATTTTTGAAAATGTTATTTTAAAGACAGTTTTTTTTTCTATAGTGCACATGGAAATGAGGATTTGCATCTCAAAATGGATGCCCCTGTGTGTACTGTGTTCAGAAACAAATTCTCTTGGCCCTAATCTTATGTCTGTAGGCACAAAGGAACCCAGAACTAAAGGAACAGCTGGTGGCTTTCAGAACAGAAATTTAGCTTGAAGGTGCTTCAGGCCCCATTGTAGAGCCCTTGAGCTGACAAAATGATAAAGAGCCTTCACAATTGATGCCATTTCGAAAACTAGACCCCTTACCAAATTCATCTAAGGGTGGAAATGCGTATTATGACCCCACAGTTTTTGAAAGAATCTAAGCAAAGCAGAAGGAAAAAAATTACGATTTTCATTTTTTGGCAATTGTGTCATTTTAAAAACAGTTTTTTTTTTTGTAGAGCGCACATATGAATGATGACTTGCACCCCAAAATGGATACCCCTGTTTGTCCTGTGTTCAAAAACATACCCATTGTAGCCCCAATCTGCTTATTGAACACATGACTAGGCCTGTAATAGAGGGAACACCCTTTGGCTTTCAGGGCACAACTGAATAAATTCCTAGCCCCATTGCTCACTTGTAGAGCCATCAAGGTGCCAAAACAATAGAACGACACCCACAAGTACTGAACCCATTTTGAAATCTAGAACCCTTAGCCCATTTATCTAGGAGTGTACTGAGAATTCTGACCCCATGTTTTTGTTTCTTTTTTAATTATTATAAAGCAGCTGAAAGATGAATAAAATTTAAAAAAATCATAAATATAATTTTCATGTCAGTTTTCTTTGTTCCAAACAGGAAAAACACAGGAGACGCACCCTAAATTGTATAGCACTAGTTCTTCTATGTTCATCAATACCTCATTGTAGCCCCAGTCTGCTTACAGGACACACGGCTAGGTCTATAATGGAGGGAACACTCTTTGCCTTTTAGGGCACAACTGAATAAATTCCAGGTCCCATTTCGAGTGTGCATAAAAAAAACATTGACTGCCTAAAGGGATTCCCGCCCCACCCCCCGCCTTTTTGGCATTCCCTAAATCTTAGATTAAAAAAAAAAAAGGTAAAACTGTGTGGTATGTCTCAAAACAGGGGTAACTACAGAGAACTGTCTGGAATGGACTTATGGAGCAATAAAAAAGGGTATCCATCGATGCCCTTCGCACTTCCTGAGACTCGTAAGCTTGGTTTCAACCAGAAGCTGCTCAACAAGCTGATCCTGAGACTGCAGGAACATAAGCTTTCCCTAGGACTTTTTGTAAATTACATAGGCATTGCAGGTAGCGATCTGAATAAGCCCAGGCTCACGCGGCCATATGTGGAATCCACTTACGGAGGTCCGCAGCGGATTCCGTTGTGAGATAGGTTGTGGCCCTGCGTACCGGCACGTAAGGTACTGCGCATAACTGCATACTCATGCAGGCGGTCATGCACAGTACACCTACACATTTTTTGTTTGTTTATATTTCCCGCGATGTCACTTAGCAATGACAAGGGTACTTGCAGTCCATACACAATGTAATTACATATGATCTGTGAGTATATCCACGATCAAAGAGCACAATGGGATTGGATCCATGAGGGCAGCTGAAAATCCTCACCCCCATCCTCTGTGATGTCACGTGGCGATCTCGTCCTCCAGGCCCTGACGCCGGTCTTCCACATGCGCATAAGCCCTGAAGCCCTGGCAAATTTGAAATCTCCTGACTCCTGAAGGTAGCTGAGAGGCAGGAGATGTCACCAGGGACCGTGGTGACCGGACCCCAGGCCAGTGATCGCCGTTAAAGTTTCAGCTGCCCTCATGGATTGGATCCATGAGGGCAGCTGAAAATACTCAGCCATGTCCTTCGTGATGACCTGTGATGATCTGCACCTGCCACAGGCGTTCATGTGGCCGCCGATGTGGGACGCATGTGCAAAAGGCCGGTGGGCTCGGAAAAATTTAAAATCCCCCTAGACCTGGCTGTCAAAGATAGCTGAGTGCAGGGAGATGTCACCGGGGACCGCTTTATGCAGTTCCCGGTTACATGATCACCGTTATGCATTGGATAATGGTTATGATGTAAAGTTAAAAAGTGTAAAAAAAAAATAGTTTAATAAGTTAATGTTTCATCTCCCTTAAAAGATCGCATCCATGATGAAATGACACACCTAAGCTCCCAAGATTTGCACCCCGATCAGATCTGTATCCGCAGAACTTTCCCAGCTTCGACGCATGTGCCCGTCAGCATAATGGTGGACGCATTCGCAAAAGTCAAAGATTGCCCGGGAAATTTAAAATTTCCCAGCTCCTGGCTACGGTAGCCAGGAGCCTGGAGACGTCACTGTTACTGGTCATGTGATCGTCGTTATCCAATGGATAATGGCGATCATGTAAAAGTATTTTAAAAGTTGCGATCGCTGAGTGGATTTAAACCCCGATGCAATACTCCTCCACAGACCTTCCCCAGCTTCTGCGCATTCTCCCGCAAGCAAATGTATGCGGTTCCTTGTTGCATGATCACCGTTATCCATTAGATAATAGTGATCATGTAAAGTTAAAAAGTGTAAAAAAAAAAAGTTTAATGTTTCATCTTACCTTACGGATGGTATCCGTAAGGGGAGATTAAATGACATAACTAAGGTCCCCAGATTTGTCCCCCAATCGGATCTTTATCCGCAGACCTTTCCCAGCTTCGGTGCATGTGCCTTACAGCATAATGGCGGACGCATGTGCAAATTTCAAGGATTGAAATTTAAAATCTCCCTGCTCCGGGCTACGGTACCTAGGAACCTGGAGACATCACGGTTACTGGTCATGTGATCGCCGCTATCCAATGGATAATGGTGATCACGTAAACGTTTTTTTAAAAGTTGTGATCGGTGAGAGGAGATAGAAACTTCTTACCGGAGGCCTCTGCATTTAAACCCCGAAGCAATACTCCTCTACGGACCTTCTCCGGCTTCTGCGCATTCGCCTGCCAGCAACATGCAAGACACATGCGCAGGAGTTGGGGAGGCCAGGAAATTTAAAATCTCCATGCTCCTGGCTACCAACAGTAGCCGAGAGCCTGGAGCAGTGACTGGTGGCCTCGTTACCTTAAAGGGGTTATCTCGTGGCAAGCATCAAAATTTTACATTACCCCATTCCCCCTGTCACCCCCCTGGCATAAAATAGCAAATTAAAGCGGTTTTTAAACCGCTTGCTACTCACCGATCCGACGAAATAAGGAGTTTAAAAAATCTTCTCCCTAAGATGGCCGCCGGTCCTTTCCCAGGGATGCACTGCGGTTTTCTCCCATGGTGCACCGCGGGTCTTCTCCCATGGTGCACCATGGGCTCTGTGCGTTCCATTGCCGATTCCAGCCTCCTGATTGGCTGGAATCGGCACACGTGACGGGGTGGAGCTACGATGACGACGCGGTGACCAGCTCTCCGGCACGAGCGGCCCCATTCACCAGGCAGAAGACCGCACAGCGCAAGCGCGTCTAAAAAAGCAAGAAGCCAGCGAAATTAGACGGAGCCATGGAGACGTGGACGCTAGCAACGGAGCAGGTAAGTGAATAACTTCTGTATGGCTCATATTTAATGCACGATGTACATAACAAAGTGCATTAAAATGGCCATACAGAAGTGTATAACCCCACATGCTTTCGCGAGACAACCCCTTTAAGCTGGTCTCACATGACGAGATAAAAAATTGCAGATTCTGCATGCGTCTGATCCGTAGTAATATGCGGGACAATCAAATGCACTGGATTACACAATTCTGCTCACATTAGCAGGTAGGAATTATTTAATCCACTTGCAGAAAACAGAACGCAGCATGTTTTATTTTACCGCGGATATCTAGAACATAGAGCCCATTGTGCTCTGTGATCCCTGATATACCCGCAGCCCATACGCAACTACATTGTGTATGCGCTGCAGGTACCTGTGTCATCACTAAGCGACAGCACGGAAAATATAGCGAAAAAAGGTGTAATGCGCATGACCACCTGTGTGAGTACACAGTTGTGCACAGAACATTACATGGCTGTACGCAGGGCCAAAGCCGGACTCACAGCTGGGATCCACATATGGCCGTGGTAACCCGGCATTATTCAGATCGCTAGCTGTAATACGTAATTTGCAAGAATCCCCCAGGAACGCTCACCTTCCTGCAGTTCCAGGAGCAGCTAAGACCGCCGTACCTCAGCAAGCTTACGAAGCTTCACAGAGCGCCACTTTTTAAACCCCATTCTTGCCACTGAGGTGAAGAAATCCCCCCCAAAAAAACAGGAGAGGAGGATGGATACCCTATATTATTGCCCCATGTGCCCATCCCAACCGGGCCTCTGTAATTGCTTCTGTCTTTGGAGATACCACACAGTTTACATTATTATTTTTAGCTAAGATTTAGGGAACGCCAAAAAGGGTGCGGAGGGTGTGTGGGGGGGATTATTTTTAGGGAGTCAATTCTTTTTCTGGACAAGTGAGCAATGGGGCCTTGGATTTATTCAGTTGTGCCCTGAAATCCAATGAGTGTTCCCTCCATTATAGGCCTAGCCATGTGTCCTGTAAGTAGATTAGGGCCACAATTGGTATGTTTCTGAATATAGGACAAACAGGGGGTATCCATTTTGGGGTGAAAGTCTTCATTCATATGTGTGCTGTACAAAAAAAACTGTTTTTAAAATGATACAATTGCCAAAAAATGAAAATCGTAATTTTTTCCTTCTGCTTTGCCTAGATTCATTCAAAAACTGTGGGGTCAAACTATACAGAAAACAAAGTGTTCCTCAAAATGTTGATAATTAATGTTAAATTTGTACGTCTCCTAAATAGTTAAAAAAAACTAACGTTTTTCAAATGTGCATCCAGAATAAAGTAAACAGATGGAAATATATATATTCGATCAAAAATGTATATCATATGTTTGCACATATTTGGGATATTGCAACTGAAAATGTGAATAAAATGACTTTAAAAATTTTTTTTTTTCAATTTTGGCGCTTTTAATAACTACACACAAATTCTATCGGACTATTTTTACCACCTAAATGAAGCACATTATGTGGCAAAAAACCAATGTCAGAATCACTTGGATATGCAAAACCTTTACGGAGTTATTCTATGTTAAAGTGACACACGTCAGATTTCTAAAATTTGGCTTGGTCATTAAGGTTCAAACAGGCTTGGTCACTAAGGCCTCATGTCCACGGGGAAAATCAGGCCCGCCGCGGATTCTTCATGCAGAATCCCTCAGCGGGTCCATCCTTTCCCGCGGACATGAGGCTAAAAAGTAAGCATTACTTACCTGTCCGGATGCTGCAGATCTGCCCTCCGTCGCAGCCGCATCTTCTTTCTTCGGCCCAGCGGATGTGCTCGGGACGCCGGCAGCATGCCGCCCGCATGCGCCGTGCACTCAATTTTTTTTAAACTCTTGCTCTTCTGCTCTCCCGCAACGGAGAGCAGGAATTCAACTGCGGGTGTACCGCGGATCCGGACGGCTTCCATAGGCTTTAATAGAAGCCTGCGGGAGACCCGCACTAAAATGGAGCATGCTGCGGGTGTTTTCCCGCGCCTCAAGGGAAAATTACATCCGCAGGTATTTAATTACCTGCGGGTGTCCAATGCATCCCTATGGGGCACGGATCACGTGTGCGGGCGGCCCGCTGTGGATCTGTCCCCTTGACATGAGACCTAAGGAGTTAATGGTGAACCGGGGGACTAAAAGTAGGTGAGTATGCAATATTTTTTTATTTTCACTCATGCCCAACCCATTAAATGTCTCTAAGTTGACCTCACATAACCCCTTTAAAGTATTTTTCTGTATTGTTTTTTCTTACACAGCATCCGAGATGCAAGGAAAGTTACCCTGTATTGGGACAATTGTCAGAACTAATCTTGTGGCTGCCAAGTATTTTCTGAAACTTAGGAACAGCTTTTCTTTATGAATGAAAACACCACTGACAAATGTCCACTAGGTGGGAGGATTATGCCATTCATGAAACCTCAAAAGCATGAAAATATAGAAACAAGGCGATAGATAGATAGATAGATAGATAGATAGATAATATTGACAGTGAAATAAAAGTGAGATATGCAGAATTTTGTGAGATACGAACACATACATATAAAGACTCTCATTTGAAGTTTGTTTCTAATAAGGGCCTTTTAACAATGCACTCTTCTATGCAGTGCAGGCTCTGTCTAGGCATTCTATCTTCTATGCATAAAACTGCATAGGGACAGAAAGTAGGACAGGACCATAGGGTTTCAATATGCAAGACATAACCTGTTTCCCTGAAAATAAGACATACCCTGAAAATAAGATATAGCATGATTTTCCAGAATTTTTGAGGATGCAAAATGATTTTTCAGGCTTTTTGAGGAAGCTTGAAATATAAGCCCTACTCTAAAATTAAGCATTGCTAACAGGTAATTTAAAAAGTCAATTTAAATAGTGTCCAGGCAGCTATACATGTAAAAAAGTTAAACCTTTTTGAACAAAAATTAATATAAGACACTGTCCTATTTTCGGGGAAACACGGTAGATGTCTTTGGTCTCCATTTCACACAGTTTCGGCCCTTGTCAGTGTTTTTAGCTGGATAGAAATGTGTTGAACATGATGCTTTTTCTATCCAGCTTCAATGTGATATGAACATGGCTTAACTGTAAAGCCAATTTAAATTATGTTACATTTAATAGGGAAGGGCACAAACTTTGTTACGTTTTAGGTGTTTGTGTTGTTGGAAAAATCCTTCAATTTAGGAGATAGTCAATGGGTATCAGAGTTTCTTTCGCCACAGATAGCATCAGCAGGCCAGCACCTGGATGGGTTTCCCTTGTACATGTCACAAAAGCAACAAGAAAAACAACCTGGCTCTCAGCAGACACCATGTGAAATGCTGACGCGCAATGAGAAGCAAAATTTGCTGAAAACAAGGACGATTTCCAGTAGCTAAATGCCTAGTTTCAGTGGGAAGTGAGGAAGGACAAAGAACGGTTTTGGAATACATGCTGCATAGAATTAGAAGAAGCAAACAAAAAGAGACAGAACAGAAAATGCTTCATTCATGTTAAAAAGGCTCCTTTTTCATCGCGCAATGCGATCTCATGTTTTGAACTAAATGGCAAGGAATTACACAATCCTGAACAAATGAAGCATAGACAGCGGGAATATACAGAAGAACTGTATGCAAATAATTGTGGAAACCATCAAGAACTAACAGACTTAAAACTTGATATCTTGAAGGATAAAGTTGAGTGATTATTGAAACAACTGGCAAATCAGAAAAGCCCCTGGAATTGATTGCATACCCGTTGAGCTGCTCACGCTTCTGCCAGTGCAGACACTAGCAGCACTCTTTTGCAAGATTTGGTAAACCAAATCATAGCCAAAAGATTGGGCAAGGTAAGTTTTCATGCCCTACCAAACAAAATGTCATATGGGGAGAATTTGGTCTTCCTGTTAGGTATGGTTCTTACTAAGTAGAGAGCTAATGGAAGACACTCTGGCCATGGTTTTCCTGTTTCATCCATGGCTTTCTGTGTTTTCAACTTAAAGGTGTAATTTAATCTTTCTACCTTACCACTACTCTGTGTGTGATAAGGAGTGTGAAATGCTTGAGTAATTCCTAACTCCTGTAGGATCTCCTGAAGTATCTGGTCAGTAGAATGTGTACCCTTATCACTTTCTATGGTTTCTAGTACACCATATCTATAAATTACTTCATTCTGCAATTTGTTAGCTGTAGTCTTGACATTACCATGTTTCACAGGCAATGTCTTTGACCAACCTGAGTAGAGGTCTATGCAAACCATCTTGTAATTGTGATGTGAGAGGGTGCTAGCAAGGCAATTGTATACTTGAAAGATGTTTAGATTAAGCATTGTGAAATATGTTGGCTCTATACAAATAAAGATTTCTATTAGTAGTAGTAGTTTGTGTTCTATGAAGTATCTCCATTACTGCATGTGTAAATATGACTGTGAAAGGGTGATCAAACACAATAGGGGTAGATTTGTCTACCAACATAGCAATAGCATCCACAGCATGCACACATGAAGATGAACCTTGCATCAAAGAATCTAATTTGGCTGAGCAATAGGCTACTGGTCTACTTTTACCACCATGTTTTTGGGTAAAAACATCAATTCATGAAAGAATAAGGTAAAAGGCACAGTATAATTGGGAAAACCAAGAGCTGGTGTTAACTCTTCAAGTCCCTAAAGCATTGCTGGGCCTCAACAGACAGTTCAAATTTTAGAAATGGTAGGCAATCATAAAGAGGTTATAAAAAGCTAGAGGCTTAAGGTATCCATACTCTGCAATACCCCACAAGTCCCAGAAAGGTACATAGCTCACAGGGAATTCTGGAAAGAGGGTTAGCCTGAATTGCCTATACTCTGTCGGTAGTGATGTGTCTTGTGTCTTGTGAAATGCAATGACCCAGAAACATGACCATAGGTTGGCAAAGCTGAAGTTTGGACTTAGATGCCTTGCAACCATTTTCAGCAAGAAATTGCAACAGACTGATAGTCTCCTCTAAACCCTGTTGAACACAAAAGCAAATCATCAACATATTGAAACAGTGAGATGCTGTGATATTGAGACCCAGTTTTGTATTGACAACTGTTTGTAAGGTCTTAGAGTACTGCCCTGGAGAGTTGGTTGCTCCCTGTGGCAACACACACCAGTAATATTGCTTGTCATGATGCATGAAGGGGCACACTAAAATAGGTGTTTGTGAGATCCACTGCTGTGAAGAAAGCCAAGCTGGCTGGCACTTGAGACAGCAAGGTGTGGGGGGTTGGTACCAGTAGAGTGATTACAATCATGACAGCATTCACTACTCACAGGTTGTGGACCATGCAAAAGGTTTAAGATAGGCCTGGACCTACTCAAGAATACTGGTCTTTGTGAGCAGAATTCAGAGGGTATTGTCTGATGTTGAGAAGTTTAACACATTCATTTTGTCTTTAGCCCACAGTATCGCCGGCACCAATGCAAGAGCTTGTTGCATATAAGGAGATAGATTTTCTTGAGAATCTGTAACAGTAAGCATAGCACAAATGATAGTTAACTGTTGGTTGGTTAGAGGGCTGCAGTGTCATTCCCTGCACGACTACTAACAAAAGCTTCCATGAAGACTTTTAATCTGCTAATTTGGAATCCCAACTACAGTATCATTCCCTGAATGACTATTAATGGAAACTTCCCTGAATTCTTTTACTCTACTAGTCCGGAATCCTTGCTGCAATGTTGTTTCCTGAACAACTATTAATGGAAACGTTCCTGTAGTCTTTTAATTTATTAGTTCTGAGTCCCTGACTTTGATCTGCAACAACTCTCTAATAAATCCACAGACTGAATAAATATAAAGCTTCTTATATGAAACTGAAACCTTCGACAGAATGTACATCTATCCAGCATAATCAATCTCAGAACATGTTACATTCATTTGTGAAGGTTACTCACATGAACTCCTCTATAATTACAAACAAGTTTAGTTATCCAACCTGGGGTGCATGCTCTATTTCTTATGACCCAATCAGTATCTTTCCCCTGAGCACAGAACAGAGGAACAGTGTGCAGTTTCACCAGACAAAAGACATTTCCCCCTATTCTAGCAGACTGCTTTTCAGGACACACAGGGTCACTGAGAACGGCAACTACATTCCAGCTCAAGTCGCTGTCTTCATCCTGCAGTCGCACACTGCAAACACACTGTGGACACAGCTGATCCATGTACACAAAATACTCTGGTTGATGATATGGCAAGCAAAATAGAAACAAAGACTGTATCTTCCCAAGACAGCAGACAGAAGCAAACACACGTAGGAAACAAGGGTCTTACTTTACCATGGGGATCTGTATTTGCCTGGTGTCTACTGGCCAGAACCCTTGACAGTCCTTAGAACATTCTACTTGCCCGTATTCTCTATCACAAAATATTGGAGTAATCCTTCAGTTTAGGAGATACTCATAAACAAGATATGATCAATTGTCTTATAGTGCACTGAAGAAGAATACGACATGGAGAAATTAGGTCTTGTTCCAGAGCTCATTTGAAGCAACTAATATACAGGCATTTTATTGCAAAAGTAAAAAAGTACGTATTGCAAGGTGTGACTATGTTATAGCAAATCACTCAATGACAAAAAGGTGCTGGATGGGTGGGTCATTCAATAATGTACTAAATTAATAAGAGTAAGGAATGTGAATACAATTACTAAATATGGTGTCTAGTAAACTCTGAAGCCCCCGCTAAACAAATTCAGTCCAGCCTATGCCAATTTCATGGGCTTTGGCCTAAACTGTATTAACCTATAAATAACAAGTGTAAAATAGATCATTTAACTACTTTCACAGTGTCTTCAAGGTGGGGGGGTAAGTGAAGGAAAGTCTAGCTACAACTCTGCCAAAGAACATCTTCAGGCCTCGGTCAGACGGGTGGTTTTTCGCGCGACTTGCGCATGCGCATGTGATCCGCGCATATATAGACCCAATGCTTTGCAATGGGATCAGTCACAGTCCGCTTTTTATGCGGATGTGCGATAAATTATAGGATACGACAAATCGCAGAACGCGCCTATCTGCGTTCTGCGATTCCTTGTGTTCTATATATGCGCTCAATGGGGCCGGCGGCAGCAGCGCCGACCCCATTGGGAACATATACTTAAAGATCGTTCTCCTCTGCCACAGCTGTAACAGCTGTGGCAGAGAAAAACGATGTTCGCCCATTGAATACAATGGAGCCGGCAATACAGCCGGCTCCATTGAAAGCAATGGGCTGCCGGCGAGCACGGGATGAATTTTCAGGAAGGGCTTAAAAATATAAGCCCTTCCCTGAAAACCATCCTAAAATGTGTAAAAAAAAAAAAGTATACTCACCTTTTCCCTGCAGACGGAGTTCAGCCGCATCCAGCCGGCAGTTCTCCTGAACTGCTCTGTGTAGTATTCAGCAGGCGCCTGCTGAATGGGCTGCCTCTGATTGGTCACAGCTCTCACCAATCAGAGGCAGCTCTCACTCACCCATTCATGAATTCATGAATGGGTGAGTGAGTGCTGCCTCTGATTGGCTGAGCGCAGGGACCAATCAGAGGCAGCTCTCAGCTATTGAATGACACCATAAACAGCCTTTATATTTATCAGTCGTGCCACTAATAATCATTTCTGCAGCATCATAATTGAGGAAATAATTATTGTTGATCTTCTCCTCTGTTAAAACTGACCAATTATCATTATGATTGCTCAGAAAAAGTTATATTATGAAAATTGTCAAGCGTAAATAGTCCTTTATTGGTGGCATTGTCAAGACAGCTAGAGCTGTGCATACAGCCTTGCAGGTTAGCAACAGAATTCTCAGAGGATCAATCCATTTGGGGAAAAATATTTATAAATTATACTTTCTTCTCGAAAAGCAAGCATTGTGTTCAGGAATATAAAGGAACTGGAAGTAGAGTACAAATATCTCATACGTATCAATGCCATTTATACAGTTCGATAGACCAGTTGTTAATTTTTATAGACTATACTTTAAGAACACTACACTTCCTAAGGATTCATTTTTCCTTCAGGCACCGCTGTGTCTGTGATCCCTTGTGAAATAGGAGCTTAGCAATGAAGTGAAAGTTTAGAGATGAAATAAAAGCAAAGTATAATTGTCTCTCGAGAACGACAACCTCAGAAAGCTGATTATGAAAATAAGTATCATTTTTACAAAAGCATATATATATATTATACAGAAAAAAGAAAAATGTGAAAAAGTGGAAAATAAAGCATTCAACATGTCTGAGATGAAATAAGACTGACAAGCAATGAAAGTGAAGTACCCTTCATCACAACCATAGGATTCAGATCATGGAGCATCAATGAAACCTATGTTGATGGCCCCTTTTGGTAAAGCATGAGGAGGCTGAAAAACTAATGCTGTTCTGACCCATAAAAGCAATTGTCTCTCCAGCCAACACCATACAGCTGCAATCAAAATTATTCAAATCCCATTGTGAATTACATTTATTTGCCAAACGTACAAAGTTTCAATTATTTGCAAAAGAAAAAACATAGAGAACAATTTAAATAGCTCAGCACAACTAAGTGATTTCTCCAAATGCAGCAGAAAATGCCACTACTTCAGTCTCAAAGTTATTCAACCTTCGGGTGCGGGCAGACGAGCGTAGGCGTATTTACGTTCGCACGAGCGCAACGTATAATCGCCTGAGCGATCGTTTTTCTCCGATCACGACCAGAGCTAGAAAGCGTATTTTCGTTTGTTCCTACTTTGCAAACGGTCTTTTCGGCGATCGAATATGCGTTGGCGCGTATTTCGGTCGCATATGTTCCGTTTTTTTCGAATTGCCGTTTTTACGCGCCGTAAAATCGCCCATGTGAACGAATACATTCGAAACCATTGCCTCAGATGGTCACGTATATACGTTTGGTCGCAAAAACGCGCCGTTTATGCGCTCGTCTGCCCGCACCCTTCTGAATAGAATCCTTCATAACAGCACACATTTGCAAATCAGGTGTTGCCTCAAGCACACTTGATCAAGGGCTTTATTTATTGTATCAGGTGTCTTGAGATAGAACACAGCAAATACCTGGACTGGCTAGGGCTTTGTTGACTGTGGCATTTGATCGCATGTTAGAAACATGGCTAAGTCAAGAAAATAGTCCAAAAAGTTAAGAAAAGAAATCCTTGCCTCGCACAAACAAGGAAAAGTATACAAAAATATAGCAAAGGCACTGAATACTTCTAGAGATACAGTTGGAAGCAAATTTTGCAAGTTGAAAGTTAAAAGAACAGTGACTACACTATCTGGATGTGGCAGAAAGAGGAAGCTACCGGTATTACCAACTGCCTCTAGATTCCTAAGAAAGCAGATGGGCAAAAACACTCAAGTGACTGCAAAAGACCTGCAGCAAGATTGGCACTGAGGTTTCTGTTTCCATGGTAAAGTGCATACCAAACACTAAAGGTCTTCATGCCCCAACCCCAAAATGTACAACTGTACTGACCAAAAAGCACAAGAAAAGTCAGCTCCAATCTGCTCAAAACTATATAAATAAACCGCAGAAGTTTGGGGATTCTGTTCTGTGCAGTTATGAGACAAGACTTGAATTTTTGGGGCCAATGGATCAGCAGTATGTCTGAAGGAGTGTGCATGCACTGTTTACATAATGCTATGTTATGTAAAATATGTTTTACTGCGTATAAAAAGTTTAAAAAGTCCAATACGTTTGTAATCTAACGGATACAGAATAAAGCTATTGGCACTGTATAGGCAGAGGCAGGCTTGCACACACTCAACCATACAGCTTTCAATGTGCAGTGCTCTATTAGTATGTATAAAGTTAAGTGTACATTGTATAACCTGCTCACATATTAGTACTTATAGGCGAACTGTAAACATTTATTAAAAGGTTTTTCTAATCTTATAAAGTGATGGCATATGGCTAGGATATACTACCACCATATGATTGCCTATCCTAACGATATGCCAATGGAAGATGAGAAGAACTCTTAAATTCCTCCTATCAGTCAATATTCTGTTGCTTATAATTTTAGTTCAATGTAACATACACAATCCTCATTGAGAAGGCTAGGAGACACAGGAAGATGCCAAAGGAGCCCTGATTATTCAACTGTATGGGGCCCAGAATTTTTTTCTTGCAGCTTATTACAATTTTATTCTTTGTGTATATCATATAGCATATGGGTTCAAAGAATTCATAGATGATTAAGAACAGTCATTGGTATTTACTTTACATGCAGCTGTTACAAAATACTTGCAATGTGATATGTTTTAAAGGGACATTAATGTCTAAAGATAAGCAGCCTCAACATTAAAGAGCATGCTTTGATAATGCCACACTTAAGTGGGATAAATGTATCTGTCAAACTGTATGTTGTTTTCAAAGCAGCCACAAGGAAACATCATATCTATGCAATGTAATGACATAAATACATACATGACTAACACTATGATTGGGCTGTACATTTGGCATAAACAGTGGGAAATTCTACTGATGTAGACTATCATTGTCCAAACATGCCAAAACAGTGTCCTTTTGTCACGTCTGATCAGTATATGTCATCAGGGCTCTTTTACTACCTTGCAAGGCTCAGTGCAGAGGTGTCTTAAGTGGGTACCTATCCCCAATCCTCATATTTATCAGTGCCTCAAAAAATAATAAAAACTTATAATCCTCTAACCCGGCACACTGTATTACTTACCTGTTGCTGTCCTCTCCTTGGTTGACCCAACACTCATGCTTCGTCTCACAATGCAGCTGATCACCTTTTCCTCTCTCTTCAGTGCAATTTGCTCCACTGCAGGACAGCTCTTCATCCTCATTCCCTATCTAACTCAGACTTCCATGAAGACTTCTTCAAGTACACTCTTGTCATTCTGCCCCTACCCCTAATGTTCCTCTTAATGCCCCTACTAAGTAATAGGTCTAGTGCCTTCATACAGTACTCAATTCCTCTACTCTGCCCACTACAAAGTAATGCCCTCTTTTACCCCCACACAAATAAGTCCCTCTGTACCCCATTTCCCCTGTTATTGCCTGACTGCCCTGTTTAAAGCCGTAACCTGTGTGTCAGTCCTTGTTTAATGAGCTGATCTTCTACATATCACAGCACATGTGACACCACTGTGGTGTGCATCCATAGTTCTGCACGGCTGTACTATTCTCTGTGGTTCTGATGCAGGAGAGAACGGTACAGGGGAGCAAGACTGTGGGTGTGCACCACCAGGACAACCTTTTCATTAACCAATTAAAAGAAGAATCATTAATACGGTAGTTAGACTGCCTTTTGCGCCTTCTCCATCTTGCATCCAGGTTTTCAACTGTGCTCACATCTAGAGGACGTAAACGTAGTTGAAAATACGGCCACAAGCTGCCGTCAGGAGGCCCGATGCAAGTGCATAATTTGCTTTATGGTTAAATCAGCTTTCTATATCAGAACACGTCTATTGCATATGGTGTAATGGGAGCCAATGGCATAAGATGTCTTACACAACAGTATACACATAGAGTGGCATTCACTCAAAAGGAAAGTTTCAAATAGTTTTGCAAATGTAGTGCTTAAGTGCAGTGTGAATCTAGCCTAAGGGTGCATTCACAGGTAGCTGATCTGCTGAAAACAGATGTAGATATCTGCCGTAAATCTGTACCATTTGGTGTGGATTTTGGTCCAGCTCTGAGCAGATTTTGCCCCTTCATGTAAAGAATCAAACCAGAGACCTCCTGCTCTCCAGTCAGTGGCTCTCACCACTGAGCTATCCAGTCTGTGGACAGTACCCTTGCATTACTGTCAGCCTTGTTCTTCTGCCTCCTGGTCCTGACCCCACCTCTATCCCTGATTAGGCTCATTATAAAAGCCTGATCCTGCCACTGCACCAGCGCGAGATTAATCTGTTTTACAGCACTGTTTGATCAAGCTTCATGTGGCCTATTCCTCCACTATTCCTGCAAGACCCACTGTTACTGATTTCTGGCTTCCTCTCTGACTACGCTACCCACCTCATACCTCTGTGCTACAAACCGAGACCTCCCATTGCTGACTTCTGGCTTCCTCTCTGACTATGCCACCTGCCTCATTCATTGTAATGCAAAGCAAGACCCAGCCCCCATTGCTGACTTCTAGCTCATCCTTGACTACTCTGGGGACCGGCAGCCATTACACCTGAGACTCCAGCCTCGTGCCCGAAAATGATACACTTCAATTTGAATTCAATCGAAAAAGTAAAATCTGCTGCAGATCTACACAAAAATTCAGATCAAATAGTGCAGATTTTAGTGTGATTTTTTTTTCAGCTTGCGAAATCTGCAACTAATCAGCTACATGTGAACACACCTTTAGGCCTCATTCACAAACAATATTCTGTTCAGATTTTTGCTCAGTATTTGTAAGTCAGAACTAGGAATGGGTTCAAAACAATGTAGAGGTGCAAATCTTTTCATTATACTTTCTCCATACATGATTTTGACTTACAAATACTCATGCAAAATGCTGAATCCTAAGGCTATGTCGACATCACCCTTATGATAGAAACCTCCCAACATATATGATAAACATTTCTATGGCACTACATTAGCCTAATGAAGCAAGAACGTGGTCTTCTATCCTTCCTCTGTCCAGTATATGCTTCTATACTGCATAAAAGTTATAGAATAGTAGATTGCATTTTTGGTATGCAATGTAAAAAAATACATTATACACAGTATGATTTTTTTTACATTTAGACTCTATAGGTGACTGATGCCATTGTATGGCATCCATTGAAGGCCATCGTTTAACATATAGATTAGTAGATAGACAATAAACATAATCTAAACAGAGCCTTAGATTTACATCATGATTACCTGATTAAAAATGTAAAGGAAAATTTATATGTACAGCCTGTGTATATCTTTACTAATTACAAAATTTCTAAATTCTGAAAAGCTTATCTTCCAGGGGTAAAACATGAGGTGTGTGGAAATCCAATATGCGCATTCTTTTCACTTGGCATCAGATGTCAGGGGACGGTCAGAATACCCCATACACATATCGGTTAAGTGCACCAAAATCAGAGCATCTGTCAAGCATTTATTCAATGTTATTGGCTGCTGTGGTCACATGGCCTGGGTATCGATGATGTCATTGCAGCCAGAGATGAAGACCAGCAGGAGAACAGGCATAATGGGACCAGAAAAGGTTTGTGTGAGATGAATATATCTTCTTTGAATTTTTTTTCCCGCTGGATAATCCCTTTAAGGTAGGTCTCACATATAGCTTTTATCTTAAAAATACATTTTTTGTGGCACTTTTAGAGTGTTTTTGTGCATGTTTATTGAATATGTAGCGTTTTTTCGCTGTTTTGTTTTAAACAGCGAACTGTGGGTATTGCATTTATTTCTGGTATTACTCCCATAGGCTTTACTATAGGACTTTAAAAATCTCAGAAAAAAAACACATTACAAAAAATGCCATCAAGTACACTTGTAAAAAAGTTATGTAAAATTCTTGAAGTTCATGGAGTTTTTTTTTCAAGTATTTAAAAATGCTTAAAAGAAGTAATTAGATTTACGCATGTAGAAGAGAAACATTGTAGCTATTACATTATTATTATTAAAAACTTCATTCAGGCTGGCCCTAGTTTGAGATACAATCTTCCTTCTTCTATTATTTACATAGACAGTGCTGCATGTGCTTTATGGCAGCTGAAGTGAACAGGAATCAATTAACTGGTTTTACCCTCTAGCCTGTGCCTGTAGGTGATCCTTGGGGAAGGACATCTGCTGAATAACAGATTTAAATATAGTACTCTGAACTCTATGTTTTCACATATAATATGTGTACTCATAATGTTAAGACGTATTCACAGTGCTGCCAAAGTATATCAAAATTATCAAAATTTACTGAAAGACTACCTGCCACTGGGGTGAGATAGCCTTCAACAGTAGTATCTGTGTGGGTTTCTCTTTCTTTTACTCTGCAGAAGCTTCTTCATCCCCTCTCCTTTCCATAGACTTCCATGGGCAGCATATAACACAATCCCTCAGTGAAATGATACGATGTCTCATCTCTCAATAGATTTTGCCTTCATTTCAGTTTGAATGATCAGTGCAGGGGGCAGGGGGAGGAAAGGAAGTTGCAAAGAAACGGGAACAGAGGCATTTTACTCTAACACATTATCATACGGGGAAAAAAACAAAATATGCAAAGATAGGATCAAAATTGCCAATTAGGAGGCGGAAAGACTGATCGCCAAAGCGAGCAGAAACAACCCCAAACTATTTTTCAACTATATTAACAGCAAAAGGATTTGCAGGGAGAGCACTGGCCCTTTAACGAATAATGCAGGGGAAATCATTGAAGATGATGGAGGGAAGGCAAATCTATTAAATAGTTTCTTTTCAAGCGTATTCACAAACGAAAATGAAATGCCACATGAGATACAGGGGAATAAAATGAACCACTCGCAAAATATGTCATACCTAACACAGGAGGAAGTGCGGAACAGGTTAAAGAAGATTAAAATCGATAAATTGCCAGGCCCAGATGGAATACACCCAAGGATACTAAGGGAACTAAGTGATGAGTTAGCTAGGCCGCTATATCTAATATTTGTGGATACTATCAAGACCGGTGTTGTACCATTGGATTGGCGCATTGCCAACGTGGTTCCAATTTACAAAAAGGGGACCAAAAGTGAGCCTGGCAACTACAGGCCGGTAAGTCTCACTTCAGTACCAGGAAAAATTTTCGAGGGGATTCTGAGAGACGCCATCGACGAGCACCTCAAGGAGAACAAGGGAATAACTCCTCACCAGCATGGATTCATGAAGGGTCGCTCATGTCAGACAAATCTAATCAGTTTCTACGATGAAGTAAGCTCTAAGCTGGACCTGGGAGAGTCTATTGATCTCGTATATCTGGACTTCTCCAAAGCGTTTTACACCGTGTCACATAATAGGCTAATATACAAAATGAGGCAGCTCGGATTAGGTGAAAACGTGTGTAATTGGGTAAAAAATTGGCTCAATGATAGAAAGCAGAAGGTGGTAATAAATGGCTCATACTCTGATTGGGCCACAGTCACTAGTGGGGTGCCACAGGGTTCAGTATTAGGCCCCATTCTGTTCAATATATTTATCAACGACCTGATAGAGGGGCTGCACAGCAAAATTTCAATATTTGCAGATGACACAAAATTATACAATATAATTAATGCAATGGAGGACAATGTGCGGCTACAAACTGACCTGGATAAGCTGGAGGCTTGGACAGAAAAATGTCAAATGAAGTTCAATGTTGATAAATGTAAGGTTATGCACATGGGTAGGAGAAACGGATGTCACCAATATTCACTTAATGGGGTAGCACTAGGGAAAATTGATATGGAAAAAGACCTGGGGGTACTAGTGGATTGTAGACTAAACTGGGGTAACCAATGCCAATCAGCTGCTGCAAAGGCAAATAAAGTTTTGGGATTCATTAAAAGAGGTATAGGGGCGAGGGACAAGAACATTATCCTTCCATTATATAAGGCACTTGTCAGGCCTCACATGGAATACTGTGTACAGTTCTGGTCACCGGTGCTCAGGAAAGATGTTACGGTATTGGAGGGGGTTCAAAGAAGGGCAACCAAACTAATTCATGGAATGACGGGACTGGAATACCCAGAGAGGCTATCCAAATTGGGACTATTTACTCTAGAAAAAAGAAGGTTAAGAGGCGACCAAATAACCATGTATAAGTACATGAGGGGACAATACAAGGATCTCTCCCAGGATCTGTTTATACCCAGGACTGCAACGGTAACAAGAGGGCATCCGCTACGTTTAGAGGAAAGCAGGTTTCATCACCAACATAGAAAGGGGTTCTTTACTGTTAGAGCAGTTAGACTGTGGAACTCTCTGCCTGAGGACGTGGGGATGGCAAAATCCTTAGAGGAGTTTAAAAGGGGACTTGATGTCTTTCTGGAGAGGAAGGATATTATAGGCTATAAATCTAAGGTTATTTGTTTATCCGGGTATACAGGCAGGTAGGAACTATTAGGGGTTGATCCAGGGAACAGTCTGATTGCCATTAGGGAGTCGGGAAGGAATTTTTTCCCCAAAAGGGCTAATTGGCTTCTGCTCTTGGGGTTTTTTGCCTTCCTCTGGATCAACAAAACAGGAGGCTAGACAGGCTGGACTAGATGGACATTGTCTTCATTCAGCCTTACGAACTATGTTATATTATAGAATTTCTTATATTCACTTTTAATATTGATTTTTTTTGCAAAGTTTGTTGAAAGTACAGTGCCTATTGAAAGACTCAGCAGTGTATTAATATATTATGATCTTTTTTAATGGTATGGTTTGGCACACAGAGTATAATATGTTGTGTTGATGGCATAGGAATTCCCCATCATTTCAATACAGATCAGTTTCTCCCAAACATCCCACACTTTTCATTCCATGCATTATATCTTCTAATTCTCTCTCTACATTTAACATGCAACAGTTTGATATATTTTTAAAGTTTTGACATAATATCCTCTACACCTACAGCTGAACATAACTTCTATTGAAATTGTGTGGGAAGAGTAAAGGTCAATACAGAAAACAAAAATCACAAAAAGACATATCAAATTATAATAAGAACTTAAGTTTTCCTTTTCCATGCAGCATATAGTAGGCAAGAAACAGTTCAAAGGGAGCCCTGTTCACACATCTTAGCATCCAGGGTCACAGCTATATGGGGTGCAGCGGTAGCAGTCACACCTGGGACCTAGCGCCTGGAGGAGCCCAAGGAAAACAGTAGTGCTATGGCAGCGAATTGTGAATCTGCTATACCTCAAGACTGATTTGACTTGGGGCTAGATAATGGGGCAGAGCTAGGGTTTCCCGGATTTCATCCTTTCACCCAAGCTATTGAGATCTGGTTTTGCTGCAGGGAATCCTGACTAGGAATAGGCAGGGTTCCCTGACTATTTATACTACCGTGTTTCCCCGAAAGTAAGACAGTGTCTTACTTTCTTTTTATCCCCAAAAGCCCCACTATGTCTTACTTTCGGGGTATGTCTTATAATAAAAAAAAATCATTACTCACCTCCCCCGGCGTTCTGTCGCGCTCCGGCAGGATGTCGCTCGCTCCTCGTCCCCGGCGCAGCATTGCATTCTGAATGCGGGGCTTGAAATCCCCGCCTCCAGAAAGCTAATACACACGCCGTCAGCCAGTTACAGCCATTCAATGACAGCATTGAATGGCTGTGATTGGCTTAAGGCGCACGTGGCTTCAGCCAATCACACTATTCAATGACATCATTGAATGGGTGTGATTGGCTGAAGCCACGTGCGCCTTCAGCCAATCACAGCCATTCAATGATGTCATTGAATAGTGTGATTGGCTGAAGCCACGTGCGCCTTCAGCCAATCACAGCCATTCAATGCTGTCATTGAATGGCTGTAACTGGCTGACGGCGTGTGTATTAGCTTTCTGGAGGCGGGGATTTCAAGCCCCGCATTCAGAAAGCAATGCTGCGCCGGGGACGAGGAGCGAGCGACATCCTGCCGGAGCGCGACAGAACGCCGGGGGAGGTGAGTAATGATTTTTTTTTTTCTCCACTACGGTATGTCTTACTTTCGGGGTACGGCTTACATTGGCCGACCCCCCTGACACCCCCGATACGTCTTACAATCGGGGGTGTCTTACTATCGGGGAAACACGGTAGAAAGAGTCTCAGTTAAAAGGCAGCTGACACACTTGGTCAGCCTTTACGGAGGGAGTGGACAGGGATGTAGTCATCGAACAGAGCGCTGCCGTCTCCCTGCTTTGCTCATGCTGTGTGTGGAGGCTGGCTAAGAAATACAGTGCTGTGTCCTCCCAGCTGCCGGCTGCAATCTTGAAGATATCTGGAGGGGAAGGGGGGGGGGCGGCTTCTGTAGCACCACAGCCTAAGCCACAAAACGGCAGTGTGCCATGACTCGTGGCGACCCCGCTCTGTTGTTTCACACATTGAGCGGGGTGCTGCCTTCTGAACCGCTGACGGCGAAGGGTCTTTCAGGTGGGGCAATTTGCACCTGCACCGCAGTCACTTCAGTTGCTGAGGTCCATGCCGGCTTCCATCGAAACCGCTTGCACCTGCAGCTTCACATTAGTGGCCTGCCAGGACCTGCAGGCAAGCCACCTATGCAGCCAATCACATACAGGGGGCGTCACCCTCCGGTCAATCTTGACTACACTAGGACTTCCTGGTGGCGTCAAGATACAATTATACCCATATGGCCTTATAGACAGAGCACTCTATAGTAGACAGCCAATAACAGTTCCTATTTAAAGGAAACCTGACAGCACATATGTTCGTTCCAGCTCTATACCACTGAGAAATCAGCGTGTGTGCACAGCATTACTCTTTTCAGATGGCTCTGTGTGTGCACTCTCCTACAGAGATGATGGCGCACACAGAGCCATCTGAAAAGAGCCACACTGCGTGTGCATGCTGATTTTTGGGGGGCATAGCACTGTAACAGGGAACTTGGTAAATATGAAGCCTGGAACCCCTGTTCCTTCACTTGAGCCCCATAACATAATTTATAGAGCTCAAATTTGCTAACAGGTTCTCTTTAACTTAAATTAACAAAACACCAACTAAAAAAGGTATTTAAAAAGCAAAGAAAGTTGCTGAACTTGAATTTAAATATATATTTTTAAACTTTCCTCTTCCTACTTCAAAATTCCAGGGATGTTCAGGTAAATAAGACAGTACTACTGAGATGTTTACCGGCTTCATGGGCAGTTTTATTTGCTGCGTGGAAGGGGTCCTGCCAAATTACAAGCAAAAAAATCCAATTAAGACTTAATTCCTACACTGCTCTATTACAAGTACAGTTTGCCAATCATGTATAATGACCCATTTAATCAACTCTCATTGCAGCAATTGAAGCAGCCTGGAGGGCAAATCAAGCTCACACAGTCATCGCTACAGCTAAGTATGTAATTACAAATAATGCTCTTCCCTCTATTTGAAGTTCCAGCAAGTGGCTTAAAATAAACACTTCACAGAAGCTGATGGAAATTAAATCTTTGACATTGTTCAACCATCTCATTATTTCAATCCAGCCAAGTAGCTGAATAATTAAAACTCGCATCACATGCTGAAGTAATGAGTAGATGATAGAGCTTATCTACAGAGAAAACATATATATTTCATAACTATCACTGTACAGTGTTATTTGTTTTTCCCTTTAATCAGTCTGGTGATACTATATAATTGATTATAAACCTTTCCAATGTCTAAAATAATCATTTCACAAAAGAGAAATGTAAAGACAAAGCCCAATTATCTTGAAGCGAAGGTTGGCTAATATCCTTCAGTGAGCAGCACTGACATAGTAAAGAACTAATTTATCAAGGCGTCAGAGCAGTCCACTTTAGAAGAATAAATACTTGAGACAGAGCTCCCACAATAGTGATAATACTTCAGAGGGATAAAATCACAGACACGCCTGGTGTAAAGTAGGCATGCTGGATCACTAAGCACCAACCACTAGGCCCATGAGCCAGCTTAAAGAGACTCTGTCAGCTACTATTAGCCCTATAAAATAAGCTTATTGGTTCAAAATAGTTGACCCACTGAGTTTGGGGATACAAGTTTTATATTCACCTTCCCCGTCGTTCCCCTGATGTGAGTGCTGAAAGCGTTCCAATTTTATAATGGATAGACTACGTAGCAGCGCCACTCAATGCACTGAGCAGGGGCTTCCAGGGCTTACATTGGGGGAACGATGGGAAAGGCGAGTATAAAACTTACATCCCCAGACTCAGCAAGTCACCTACTTTTAGTCCATAAGCTTAGCTTATAGGGCTAAAAGTAGCTGAAAGAGTCTCTTTAACGCCTTTGGGACCAGCCTATTTTGTGCATTAAGGACCAAGCGCTTTCCATCATCACACAGCAAGAGCCATAACTTGTGGGCATAGCAGTATGAGGGCTTGTTTTTTTTTTGACACGAGTTGCATATTTTAATGGCACTACTCTGGGGTACATATAATGTATTGAATAACTTTGATTACATTTTTTGGAAGGAGATTGGAAAAATGTCCAGAAATTCTACCATTGTTCTTGGGTTTTGTTTTTACAACATTCAACATCCAGTAAAAATAACATGATAACTTTCTTAACTGGAGTGGCACAATTAGGCCTCGTTCACATGAGGTTTTAGGGCAGTATAGGCGCATTAAAAGATTGCATGTATTAGAAACAATGGTTTCCTATAGAAGAGTTCCTTTAAAAAAATTTTAGGCATGTAAAATACTCGCATCTAACAAAAATAAAACATGCGACTGCAAAGCTCACATCTAAGGTCTGTGTTGCGAGAAAAGATAGGACCTGACCTAAGAGAGCTAGACAACCTGCACCCTGCACTTCCAATCGTGTGAACGGGCAATTTCACAGCTAATTAAGCTCAATACTTAGTAACAGGAAAACACCCATTCACGCGATCTTTAGTGCAGTAAAGCGGCAATCTTTTCACGCGCCTATACTGCGCTAAAAATACGCTTGTCTGAATGAGGCCTTACTGTGACACCAAGTTCACATAGATACTTTTATTTTGTACTACTTTTGCACAATAAAGAAAAACAATTGAATCTTTTTATAGTGTTCACCATGCAAACTAAATAACAAAATATTTAATTGTCAGGGTCATTACCATCAATACCTATTATGTGTTGCTTTTTTACTTTTTTTTGTATTTTATCCATTTGGAAGGTTTTTTTGTGGGGAAAAATGTGCACCATATTTTCCGGCGTATATGACAACTTTTTAAGCCAGGAAAATCTTCTCAAAAGTCGGGGGTCGTCTTATAGGGCAGGTATACTGTGAAGTTGCTGTGTAAGCAGGTGCCCTCTCAGGTCCTGGCACTCAGAAACATTGGCTTACCAGACGCTGCAGCAGACTTCCTGGTCTGGAAACCCTGCAGTGGCCTGTGGGTCCGCACAGTGAGGGACCAGCGGTGGCAGAGCGTCTTCCCCACCGGCCTGGCTGCAGTTGGCAGCGGTGGGGGTCAGTGACGGAGCAGCGGTGCCAGAGAGGTTTCCCCGGTGGCCTGCCTGCACTGGGCTGTGGTGGTGGACTGTGAGGGAGCGGCGGCGGCAGAGCGCCGGCCTGGCTGCACTCGGCAGTGGTGGGGGACAGTGATGGAGCGGCAGCGCCAGAGAGGTTTCCACGGCAGCCTGCCTGTACTGGGCTGTGGCGGTGGACTGTGAGGGAGCAGCAGCGGCAGAGAGCCTTCCCCGCCAGCGGGCTTCAAGCTACAGGTCATTATTATCGGCTCCCAGGGAGTGGAGAAGACCAGATGGAGCGGTTCATGGACGACACGTTCTGCGAGGCGCGCAAGTCCACTGTGGGTAAGAGCAGGCGGCGCAGGGCATGCTGGGAGTTGTAGTTCCCTGGTGGTATTCCTGGACATATTTTCCGGCATATAAGATTACTTTTTAACCTGGGACGCCTGGGGTAGTCTTATATGGCGAGTATATCCCAAACTCTATATTTTAACTGGAAAAGTTGGGGGTCGTCTTATATGCCCAGTTGTCTTATACGTTGGAAAATACTGTATTTTTTTTAACTGTATTTTTTTTCTTTCAATTAAACTTTATTGCTACTATATTTTAGTCCCTGAAAGAGACTTGAAAACGAGATCATTTAATTGCTAGGATAATAAACTGAATTACTTATGTAACTTATGAGCCACACTGCATTCTAAAATGAAGAAGAGACATATTAAATATGGAGAAATAGGAAATTACAAGTTTGTGAACATTTGCTTATATATAAATTTGATGTTGGTAATATATCATTCAAATTGACACTATTCAATGGCCAGCAAATGACTACAATAATGTTATGTTATGTTAATGTTACTAATGCCTATAGCCATAGCTTAGAAAACCCATGGCGAGCCACACAGCCATGCATGACAAGCCATATGTGGCTCCTGAGCTACTTTTTGGAGATCACTAGTTTAGTAAATATCTCTTCAACTTACCTCTTTCTGGATCACCTATCACCGTTGGGATAAAGACTAGTGTAATATGGAATAATGGGTGAATCCCAGGTGTATTTTGGAGTAGTGGCTAATGTCATATTGACGCTTGTAACTCTATTGGCTGCCAGTCACGTGACCTAATTTCCATTCTGCATTTGTACAGAAGGAAGTAATTCTGGGTGTATTCCCCAGGTAAAACTGAAGTTAGTGATGATTGGTCCTTATGATTGCCTATCAAGAGGGACAGAGGGTGTATAGACAGCAACTATTTTTTACTGGTTACCCATCACTGGGGTGATATAATGACATGCAGAGCAGTGTTGCAATGCTTTTAGTCAATGCATCTGCTGTGAAACATGCCAAAGGGATTGTATTTATGGTGTTAATTCACTTAAGGCTTAAGAATTGTCTGGAAATTAGCAAAGACTACAGCGTTGTCAGTCTTGTCAATACTGGTTAGAGCAGCAGGCATATAAGAGGAGTTAGAATGTACCAATCTGAGGTAGCCTCCAGAGTTTTCTTTTTTTTCTCTGTAGATGCATGGACCAGAGTGTTCATATCTTTTTTTGTAGTGTAGGGTTTTTAATGGTTATGAATAAGGAATAAGGTTTTCGCTATCTAAAAATATTAGACTGTGGAACACAGATAGTTTTCACTTTTGGCAATTCAAATTTTTTTTAGCAGAGCATAGTAAATGGTGGTTCTGCACTCCTGGAATCAAGATTTGTGTCAATTTACTCTAGATGCAGACTCTGTGGACTACAATTGAGTCAGAGCTGTTGAGCAGCTCAATAAACAGAGCGGACAGCACTTCATATAGAAGGGCCGCCCTCATGGCACTTCCTGGAATGGTGTTTGAAGATTAAAAATTCATTTTCACAGTTCTGCTTCTAATACAAACATCGAGAAAGGTATTATTACACCTGTTAAAATGATCGATATATATTGTTTTAAATTATATAATAATAATAATAATAATAATCTTTATTTGTATAGCGCCAACTTATTCCGCAGCGCTTTATTGCATTAATTATCCTGAATTTCTTTCTTGGGTCATTGCAATTTGCAGATACTTGCAATATTAATCAGAAAGAGGAAACTATTATTTTAAAGTCTGTCTGGCTTTGTGTTACTATGAGGAAGTGAAAATTTTCATGATTATAAGACTATAACTAAGATAAAGGCTCACTAAAATAAGTTTAATAAATTCATGCATCATATATTGTTCTTTAACCCCTTAAGGACATGGCCTATTTTGGGCTTAAAGGCGCTACGATTTTTGGCGGATTTTTATCTTCATTGTTCAAAATCCATAACTTTTATTACTTTTCCGTCGACGTGGCAATATAAGGGCTTGTTTTTTGCGTGGCGAACTGTAGTTTGTGATGGTGCCATTTTTGGGTATATTTTACCATATTGTAAAACTTTTATTATTTTTTTATGATAACAGGGAGGGAAAACGCTTCAATTCTGCCATAGATTTTTAGGGTTTTTCTCTACAGTGTTAATCATGCAATATAAATGACACAATATATTTTTTCTGCGAGCCGGTACGATTACAACGATACCAAAACTCTTATATTTTGTTTAGGTTTTTCCACTTTTCTGCAATAAAAGATTTTTGGAAATCTTTTTTTTCTAAATTGCTGCTTTTAAAGTCCAGTAACTTTTTTATTTTTCTAAGCTCTGTGAGGGCTTATTTTTGTAAGACGAGCTGTAGTTTCTATTGGTACCATTTTGGGGTACATACGGCCTTTTTGATCACTTTTAGGCCTCGGTCAGACGGGCGTTTTTTCGCGCGATTTGCACATGCGCATGAGTCCGGCGATTTTATAGAACCATTGCTTTGCAATGGTATCGGACACATGAGCGCTTTTTATGCGCTCATCCGATTAATTATAGAACAGAAATCGCAGCAGCGCCGACCCCATTGAGAACATATACTAGACAAAGCATTCTCCTCTCCACAGCTGTAAGAGCTGTGGCAGAGAATGATGTTTGCCCATTGAATTCAATGGGGCCGGCAATACAGCCGGCGCCATTGAAAGCAATGGGCTGCCGGCGAGCGCGGGATGAATTTTCGGGAAGGGCTTAAAAATATAAGCCCTTCCCTGAAAATCATCCAAAACTGTGTTAAATGTAAAAAAAAATATATACTCACCTTGTCCCGGCAGACGGAGCTCAGCCGCGGCCGGCCGGCAGTTCTCCTGAACTGCTGTGAGTAGTATTCAGCAGCCGGGGATTTAAAATCCCCGCCTGCTGAATGAGCTGCCTCTGATTGGTCACAGCCTCACCAATCAGAGGCAGCTCTCACTCACCCATTCATGAATACATGAATGGGTGAGTGAGTGCTGCCTCTGATTGGCTCAGCGCAGGGACCAATCAGGGGCAGCTCTCAGCTGAATGACTGCTCCGGCCCGTTTCTAATGAAACGCGGCTAGGAGCAGATTTTTCGGGCGATTTTTGGGCCCGGTCATGCGATCCGCAAATCGCGGCAAAAAACGCCCGTGTGACCGAGGCCTTATTGTGTTGTTTGGGAGGCAAAATGCTAAAAATTAGAATTTTGCCTGTTTTTTTGTGCTTTTTTTTACCGCACAGAATAAAAAGCATGTGCAACTTATTGTACACGTCATTACGGACACGACGATACCAAATATGTGGAATTTAATTTTTTTAAACCTTTTTTATGCTAATATGATGGTATGTAGTCACGTGGACATGACGTGATACATCGACGCATGCGCACTAGGTCCGGACATTATCTTTGGATCACATGACATTGTGTGAGTGATGTCATGCGTGACGTACACATCACGTGTACAAAGCATCACACCGGCCATGGGTGCATGTGCGGTGCCCCTAGATGACAATGCCACAACATCTTGTGAAACAGCTAATGAAGTGGTCACGTGAGACGGGGGAGGCAGCGCTTGATGAGGCAAGTGTCAATGTAAGATAACCCCATATGTTTTTAACAATTGATTAAATGAAGCCACCATTGATTGACCGCCCTGGGTGATACTCCCCACTTTGCAGAGTGGTTTTACATATATATATGTGTGTTTTCTGTCATGTTAGTAGGCTTGAGAAAAGCTCCTGCACTGGAGCTGGAACGTTGCCACTTTTGATTTCTTTTTGCTATTTGCATATGGAGGAATAAAAATAATTTCTTATCCTTGATCTGCTGCCGGACATCTACTATTTGGACTTCTATGGTGCGGGATTTGGATCCGCCTGCTAGGCCTTCGTGCAGCTTTGTATGCTCCAGCCACACTGATTTGGCTTTAGCGTTGAGTGCTGCTGACAACCCCTGATAACCTAGAAGTATGTTTTGGACTGTTGTCTAAAATAACTTGAAAAATTGAGGTGTTCTAAAACCTTTGTTTAGAAGTGTATATAATTTTTTTAATTATGTTATTAACTCATTTCTGCCACAGCCACTTTTGGCCTTTCTGATACAGCCTCATTTTTTTAAAATCTGACATTATCGCTTTATGTGGTATTAACTTTGGAATGCTTTTACCTCTAAAGATTGATTGATATTTTTTTTCATGACACATACTTTATATTAGTGGTTGTTATCGGACCACACAGGTACCGATCTGATTGCCTCGTTGCCAGGTGCCAAATTGGTAGATTTGGAAGCCCATAATGAAAAGATTGCTAGCAGTACCTATGAATAACGCAAAACACTTGGTGTTACAGCAAGATGCTTCTCATGAGAACTCTCAAGAATTCTGTTTATTTGAAGACATTATACAGAAGGAGAGGGCGAAATCACACAAAGGTTATTATTACAAAGGTCACAAAGATTATTGATCATACGGCTTATTATCATCTGCTGACATTACAGTCTATTTCTGCTGTGTCTTTTTCTCAACATAGTTTAGTATTGCTGTTTTTCTGTTGACTTCTCTTATCTTATGATCCTTGATTCTCGCACTACATAGAGTAGGTATAGTCTTCTATATAAGGTTCAATAGTCCAAATAAGATAAGAAATACATGCACTTATTGTAGCCTGAAACTCAACAGTTATGTGCAATGACATTTCCCTTCTTTTATTTCTTATCTTGATCCAGAACAGCAGTAGATATCTGAACTACTTCAGTCCATCCTAGTGATCTCTGCCAGACTTTTTTTTAAACTTCTTTACTGGATTCCTCCAGATCGCTATTATTCTGACCAATATAAATATGATCAAAGCCGGGTGAGCTTTAGAGCTGGGCATAGATACCTTTTCATGCGATAATAGTAGGTATCACCTTTTCAGATTTTGCCAATATGCTACGTATACAAGGTACTATATAACAGCCTACTACCACAAAGGCAATTACTATAATAATTAAAGTGGTCAGAAGAGAAGTGACCCAGGCACTCCATTGACCAAAATTGTCCTCCAACCATGATGTAAATGGATCATAAACACCTGAATTTTTTGCAAGTTCAATAGACTTTCTAGGCCATGCAAAGCTTTAGTGACTGATCCGTCTGGAGCTGTGTTGTTAGGGATGTAGGTGAGGCATGAATCCCCAATCATCTTACAGACTCCTCCTTTTTCTGCTAGGACCATGTCCAAAGCAAGATGGTTCTGAAAGGCTATAGTGGATGTTGGTCCTACTTGTTCCACTTAACCTTGTATGGCATCTCTGGTGTAATTTAAAAATCTTTTCTTGCAATATGGGGCATGAATCCAGTTGTCCTTCCCTTGTAGCTTAACAGAAGTGGGAGTGGTTAGCAGGACTTGGAAGGGACCATCATATCTGGGCTCAAGGCTTCTCTTAACATGCTTCTTAATTACCACCCAGTCTCCTAGCTTGAGACAGTGTGTTCCTTCCACAGAGTCTGGGTCTGGAAGGGAAGCATAAACCTTTCCATGCAGTGTGGTTAACTGAGAGGTAAGTTTTTGCATGTATTGTGACATATCAAATTGAAACTGTAATTGCTAATGAACGTGTAGGCCTAGACGAGGTGTTGAACTAAACAGAATCTCATAAGGACTGAAACCTGTCCATTTGGTGGGCATGTGTCTTATTGAAAAGAGAGTATTGGAAAGACACTCAGGCCAAGGTTTATTCAATTCAGTCATTGCTTTCAAAATTTTGTTTTTTATGGTCCCACTCAGCCTCTCTACTCTCCCGAGGATGGTAGGGTGTGTGGAATGCCTGTTCTATGCCTAACATCCCTGCCATCTCATGCATGACTGCTGATGTACAGTGAGTACCACGGTCACTCTTAATGGTTTTTGGGACACTAAACCTACAGACCACTTCAGAAAAAAGCTTTTTGGCTGCATTTTTGGCAGTAGCTGCAGAAATAGGGTAAGCCTCCACCCAGCAAGAGAAGAGATCAATACATACAAGGATGTATTGAAATGGTCCAGATTGAGAAAGTTGTATGTAGTCGATCTGCAACCTCTGAAAGGGGTACAAGGGCTTAGGAATGTGTTTAGAAGGAGTTTTGACAGTCCGACCTGGGTTGAAACGTTGGTGTTGTAGTAACAGTGACTCTGAGCCCTATGGATATACTGTAGGATTGCTCTTCTGACATCAAGAGTATGCCGCTTTTCTTCTCATCCTGCAAATCTGGAAAGAGAACAGGTTAGTAATTTTCCTGCACAGCGTTTGTCTCTGAAGTTTAAGAACCTCAGAGTGGCTATAAATTGGCTCAAATGGCAATTTGTTAAAGGTAGAACACCACAGTTAGATCCCATGCAGGAGCCTGGAGGGCAGAAACTATGTTTTTCAGGGCTCTTAAGAAAGTTCTAACAATGTGATTGTTAGAGAACATACCCTGTAACTACACATAGGTGGCTGTAAATTGTAATTTGAGTGGATTCAAGTTTCTCTGGTGCTGGGGACCCCAAACCTCAAAGTGTGTTTCTACCACTATAGAACATGATAAATAGAATGGTGGATTAATATGTCCTTGTCTAGGTACCTGTGCCATCTATTGCAGGAAAAGAACATTGCTCTATAATGTTCAAAAGTATTCCTTTGGCCATGAAATGATCCAATGCTCTAATGGCAAATTAAACTGTAGTTCTGTGGTGGGATATACACTATATGAGCAAAAGTATTTGGACACTGCATGTTTTTCAGAAAAAGTGCTGTATCATTTTATTTAATTTTATTTCGTGTTGACCCTCCTTTTGCTTGCATTGCAGCAGCAACACATCAAGACATACTTTCCACAAGTTCTCTGTAAATCTGGGCAGGAATAGCTCGCCATTCCTCGTGCAAGGCTGTGAGAAAATATTGTTGTGAGGATAGGCGTGGGTGGTGGTGTCATAGCCGTCGCTCCAGTTCGTCCCACAAGTACTCGATCGGATGAATGGTTATTACAAAATGAGCCACTTTTTATTTTACCTATGCCTTTCCCAGCATACCATTTGGCAAACTCAGTATTTGCATATTTGCTGAAAAACATGCAGTGTCCAAATGCTTTTGTCAATATGGTGTATACAAGGGTCTTTACTGATCAAAGTATTGACTATATTCTCTCTGGAGACAGTTTCCACCAGGATCTTCTCTAACTGGGGCCAAACAGAGAACTGGGTGAAATGGGGGAATACAAAAGTAGCTCATGTAGGGAATATCTCCTTGCCATTGTTAGTTAGGGCCATGAAACTGGAAGACAATTTGATGCCATCCAAAGGAGAAATTCTGATGCTGTTTTTAATAGAGGTATCTGCAGGATCTCATCCCTATGTACTTAATCTTCTAAATCTCTTGTTAGGTCACTCAACCACACTTTGAGGGTTCTGGCCACTGGGACTAATGCTACCTTTGCTGCAGCTGAATCAGATGCATAAGCTTTCCTTATACTGGACTCTGCTTCATAGTCCACAGTATCCTTCATAAGAGAGGACTCCTCTGATGGAACTATGACTATACGTTCAGTTTTTGGGAAATGAAATAATTTTTTACCAATGTGAAACTTGTCTTTCCGATTTTACTGTAGAATTAACAGCTTTTAATAAGGCATGCATCTGAATTATCTGAATCTGACATACTTTTGCTAAACTCTTGTAAAAGAGGATCTGCAGAACTTTATAAGAATTCCTGATATCCAAGCCCTGTTGGCACACGAGATTGACCCAGCCTTGCTTTCGATTACTGGTCTTTTACTGCTAATGCTCTCCAAAGCAGAGCAGGATGGTCAGAACATCATCTAAAATGCTAAGCCATTATTGTCCTCTAAATTAGCTTTGCACTAGCAGAGCATTCCTTATGATTGGTCAGACATTGGTCAGCTCGCTGACTCACTATAGCAGGTATTTCAGACTTAACCCAGAAGTCCTACAAATTCCCTAATCTCGAGACCAGTAACTTGCTTGGGACCAATTTTATCATCTATTGATGAAAGTCTTATCATGTTATGCATGTTTACTCTAGTGCAGTTACCAGAAGTGACATGTATGGCATTGGGAAGAAAAGAGCATGATGAAACCATCATCACAGGTGCAGGACTTTTTGCAATACTCTATGGGGCACATTTAAGAAAGCTCTTACACCACTTTCTAGCTTAAAAATATCACTCATTTTTGCACAAAATTTTTGACTTTTTTTGCTTTCAGAGCGGCCCGCCACTTTTTATGCCAGGAACTTGTGTAAATTATACCAGAAATGTACGCCAGGTTGGATCTGGTGTAAATTACTGAAAAGGCGCACAGAGATACCAGGATAAGCTGAATACGTGAAGAGATGCATGCCTCTTCATGTATTCAGCGCACTGTGAGGCTGGAAAAAAATCATACTAAGCCTGGCATCGTAATGACAAACTTAGTAAATTTCTCCCTTTGTACTTAATAAACCCAGCAATATTGATATGACGCCACAAAGGCTCTGTCAAAACACATTTTAGGGCTGACACCATCCCATTAGGTGGAGAATATATAGCTATACTTTGTCTTTACTAATTTGTTATGTTCATAAATATATAGTTATGAGAAAAACTAAGTAAACTCTTCGAATTTTATGATTTTACTTATCAGAATCTAAAAAAAAGATCTGGGTCTTAAAAGTAAGTAAGTAGAACCTTGCATGAACAACAATACATAACAACTTATACCATGTCATTATTTATGTTACAAAAACTAGGCCAAAATGCAGAAGCAGTGTGTGAAAAAATAAGTATGCAGTTACTGCTTCCATGGGAATTAAGGGGGTAAGTAGCAACCA
This sequence comes from Eleutherodactylus coqui, assembly GCF_035609145.1. Taxonomy (NCBI): domain Eukaryota; kingdom Metazoa; phylum Chordata; class Amphibia; order Anura; family Eleutherodactylidae; genus Eleutherodactylus; species Eleutherodactylus coqui. Next base: position 385,860,232 of record NC_089837.1, on the reverse strand, counting down.
GGTGCTGATAATCAAATACCCTTGATTAATAGATTATAAGCAACTGTGAGCACCTCTATTAAAGCAGAGCTTTTGGTACTTTGCTAGTCTGGAGCATTCAAGCATGTGTTAACACAATACTAAGAAGGAAAGACATCAACAATGATCTTAGAGAAGCAATTATTGCTGTACATCAATCTGGGAGGGCAAAAAGGCAATTTCTAATCTATTTAAAGTCCATCATTCTGCAGTGAGAAAAATTATTCATAAGAGGAAAACACTCAAGACACCTAACCTTTCGAGCAGTGGATATCCAAGCAAATTCACCCCAAGGTAAAATCATGCAATACCCAGAGAGATTGCAAAAAAAACTCAAGAGCTAAATCTCGGACTCAGAAGGTCTCAGCATGTAAAATTTTCAAGTTCATGACAATAAAATTAGAAAAAGACTGAACAAGTATGGTTTGCTTGGAAGTGTTGCCAGGAGAAAGCCTCTTCTTTCTTTAAAAAAAAAAATGGCAGCACAGCTAAAGGTTGCAAAGTTGCATCTGAATTAACCACAAGACTTCTGGAACTATTTCCTTTCGGCAGAAGAGACCAAAGTAGAGATGTTTGGTCTTAATACCTGTCATGTTTGACGAAAATCAAACACCTCAAATCAACTGTCAAGTATGATGGTGAAGGGGTGATGATTGGGGCTTGTTTTATAGCCACAGGGCCTGGGCGCCTTGCAGTCATTGAGTCGACCATGAATATCAGAGGTTTTAAAGTCAAACGTGAGGTCATCTATCCAAAATCTAAAGCTTGGCCAAAACTGGATCATGAAACGGGACAATGATCCCAAGCACACTAGCAAATCTACATTAGATTGGCTAAAAAAAGCCCTTAGTCTGATATAAATAGATTTAGGCTAGAACATCTTGTGGGCATCTTCTCGCGATGCTGTTCTCGCCTATGCGCAGTAGCGGGAATGAGACGCCGGCATTGGCTGGAGCGGTGGACCCAGAGTATGAGAGATCAACGTGATGTCAGCAACATATGCAAAGCAATTGTATGTTTTTATTATGTACACAGATGTTTTTAATATTGTAATTAAATGTGTGGGGATTAGAGGGTGGTAACCTTTCATTTTGATTGGTGGTGACTGCCCTGCTATACCTTTTTAAGAGGGGGTGGTTGCATTGTCTGATAGCTTGATAATCAAGGTTGAAACGTTGCTGTCTACTATATATCATGGGGAAATAAAAAGATGTTTTTACACCGACAACCTGAATGCTGCCGTCTTTACGCATTATTGGATCCTATATTTGGAAGGTGTTCAGCTTCCTGGATGGCTGGTGCATGAATTAAGTCCTGCCACAAGGTTTGGAATGGAGTAATGCTGCTGGTAACTGCATTTTTCTGACTGCATACGACTTCTGAATTTAGCCAGCTTGCATACTCATATGTGGACTCTATTATGGAAGATTACCAGAGAGAAGGTGCCTCTGGTGTCCCCAGGACATTCTCCTATACAGAGATGGATACGGAGAGGATTCTGGCAGGAGTCTCCTGTGAGACAGGATTTCTATCCTCCCCTACGGCGGACATGCTTGTCAAGAAATGGGAAGCGGAAAATAAACGGACGATCTCATTTACATTGCATATGACTACTCTGAGTATTATAAAACTAAATGCATCCCAAGGGGACTCCTCCCCCATGTCCGCCCTGCACTGTTTCCAGATAATGTGGCTTTTTGTTCTAGATTTGAAGGGCTAATTAATAAATTCTCGTTTGATATCATTCTGCTGAACGTGGAATTTCTCCAGGTTGAAATTAAAAAATGTAAGGAACGTGTTTCATCGCTTGAACAGGACATAATAAAGAATATGACACAACAGAATTGGGAGAAATATTGTGAAAGGATGAATATTAGCTTGCTACGTTATAAGGAGGATTTAGAGAGTACCAAAAAGAGCAAGTGGTTTAGTGATAAATAAGATTATGCAACAAATCGAGTGTTCAATTGGCAGATCTCCAAAACAACAAAAGGAAAGACATCAGAATTTACAGCTACTAAATGACACCCTAGGAGGAGGATGCCGAGAAATCGGCCACGGTTTGGGCTTTCACCGTCTGGGTCAGCCTTGACCGATGATTCTAACATGTTGGAAAATACCTCTAACTCCTCTTTTTTAGTACAGGGCTCTGCCTCCTGGAAGAAACAGAAAGAATCCCCCATCGTGGGAAACGAAGATGAGGAAGGAGGCATGAGAGAATACGCAAGAAACAACAATCCTGTAACAACCCGGGCCTCCAAGAGACTTCCACCAACGATGCCCAGGAGAACTTGAACACAAATATAGTGGTAAAATTTTTCATCTAAATCACTGACTACATCTGAAATTAGTGTCCTTTCTAAAGGATTGTCATTTTGTCCTAAGACAAGAACAGATTGGTTCAATTTGGACCTTGCTCTCCATAGGCTTTTCCGGTCTCTACATCTGAAAAATTATTTTGCACGGCGCGATGGGATCTCTGGCGTGCAGTCCAACCCCCGTAAGGGTTTCTCCTTGAGTGGGGTTGGACTGCGCAACAGGAGCAACTTCCAGCCACCTACATCCAACCATCATATTGAGGTGTTTGCAGAAAGGGTTCAGAGATATCTATAAAATGCGAATGAAAGAAACTACTAGAAATATATCTGAATACAATTTGAGTATATCTGAAAAAAATGCGCTAAGAGATTTGTCCAAAGATGATACAATCGTCATAAAGCCAGCCGATAAAGACGGGGCTTTAGTAATTATGGATTCTACCCAATATAGTGAGGAGGTGTATAGACAATTGGGGGACTTGGAGGTATATGAGAGGTTACCTCATAACCCTACACCTAAATTTCAGACCCAGGTGAGAGTAATACTCTATGAGGCTCTAACTAAGGGAACAATTGAAAAGTTGGGTAGGCGGCGCTCACTTATTCAGATATCCCAGGACGTCATTCAATTTCGCAATGGAGAGATAGATGTGGACACCTTGTTCGAGCTGATGGTAACTGTACCCAAATTGATACAGGCAATTGGGTACAGTTTGGGCAATTTAAACGTATCAGGCGTAATTGTTCCTCTATCCAACAATACGATATACAATGCAATATCTTATTACAAAGTTTCAGAGATAAAAAATACCCGGAGACACTTATCTCCAATTCCTTGATTAAGGCCAAACTAGGGGGGAGAGATATTCACCCCCCAGATTCTGAAACATGTCAGATTAAAGACAAACGCCCATTAAGGCCATATAGCTGCAATTTTAGAACCCGTTTTAATTCCTACCACAAGGAATTAAGGGATATTATTAAACAACACTGGCACCTTCTAAAATTGGATCCTCTGTTACTGACTGATATACCCCCACAACCTCAAACAGTATTCAGAAAGAGCCGTACACTAGGCAATATGCTAGCTCCATCTCGCCCTAACCAACTTAGTTCTAAAATAAGGACAATCAAACAGGTCCACCCTTGTTTACCTCCCGGTACATACAAATGTGGCAAACAAAATTGCAAATGTTGCTCAATAATTTGCCACAGGAGGAAAGAAGTGGAACCTCTAAACGATAGCGTCCCCTTTCAAATTAAACAATACTTAAATTGTGGATCTAATTATGTTATTTACCTTATTGAATGTCCGTGTCCACTAAGATATATAGGACGCACCACTAACCTATTACGATGCCGAGCTAACCAACATAGGTTTAATATAAAAAATAGTTATTTAAAACATAGTGTATCAAAACACTTTTTCACTCACCATAATTCAAATCCATCCCTCCTAAAAATAACACTAATCGAGCAGATTCCTGTTGGCGAGTTTTCCAAACTCAAAACTAAAGAAATGTTCCATATATTTCATCTTAATACCTTGACTCCTTACGGTCTCAATGAGACATTAGAGAAAATTTGATCTTATATTATATACATGTTTTTTTTTCTCTAAATGGGATCAGAGGCTATTGATATAATAAATTTATTGATCATAATAACCTAATTATTAACTAACAATATATATATTCGATATTTGAATAAAACCTTTTATCAACCGATTTTTATAGTATTAAATTTTAATGTATAAATTATATATATTATCAATTTTTATAACATGTATCAAGCCTCCTTTTCCCATCATTTTACCCTTCGCTTGCTATATATATTATAATAGAGCAAGCTTGTAGGAGTAAAATTGCTATTTTATATCATTTATTGTGATCACTATGTGCCATATATTATTTAACTTGAATTTATTTTAGTCTATTTTAATATAGTAGTATTCAGTCACTTGATTTTCTTTTGCGATAACTTTGTCATTTCGTTTCTATAGCATCATTACAATGATGTCTATGTTTTCACTTCTCTTATAAATGTACGTCATCTGGTCGTGTGATTCTATTACATGACCATTGCATTATCACGCAATATAATGCTTTCACATGACAGTCTAGGAGCACGCCGCGTCACCACGCAACGTTATGCTCCCATGTGATCGTCTCTATCTATGCATCACAAGCCTATAGCGTTACCGTCGCGTCATCACGCGACGTTACGCTCCCACGTGACCTTATCCTGCGGCGTCATCATGGCGACCTACACGCCCCCATATGAACAGCCGGGACTTATAAACCAATACAGCACTATCGTCGCGTCATCACGCGACGTGCATCATTAGATCGCAGCGTCACTGCCACGTCACTACGTAACGTGACGCCCTCCACGTGACCTTATCCTACGGCGTCATTATGGCGAACTACACGCCCCCATACGACCAGCCGGGACTCACAAACCACTTTCATTAACCACATGGGGAGGTAATTATCCTTTTAATTAATTTAGAATACTATAAATATTGTATGTTTTCTAGATTATGTATGTACTTGATGAAGGCCTAAATACTATATGGCCGAAACGCGTCTACTGTTTAAATAAACAATTGGAACTACTATTCTTGCTGCCAACGGTTATCTGCTACGTCTGCTGGGACTGGGGGCGTCTCTGGACGCCTCTGTGAAGTAAGTTCATCTTATGCATATTTTTTCCATCTCATCAGTCACACTTTATCCATGCATTTGAGCGCTGAGGACTTTTTTCTTTTTCTCTTTGTCTAAGGGAACAATTGAGGAGGCACTTTATAGATATCTTGATGTTCAATTTCCTGTTACACAAACGCTGTATGTACTGCCCAAGATACACAAAAGTATTACCAATCCCCCGGGTAGACCAATAGTATCTGGTAGGGGGTCTCTGTTTTCCAACATTGCAATATTCTTGAACAGGATCTTTAGGCCATTTGCAGAAAATGCTAAATCGTATATCAGGGACACCTCTGATTTCCTTGATAAACTCTCTGAGATCTAGGTTACTGAAAACACCATATTGGCCTCGTTTGACGTCGTGGCCCTCTACACTTCCATTAATCAGGATAAGGGATTAACAGCCATGAAGTTCAAGCCTCCGACCTACCGAAGACCTGTAGCAGTTTTGCCCTGTCGCTCTTGGGGTACATCATCTTGAACAATTTCTTTATGTTCGGGGGGGGGGGGGGGGGGGGGGGGGGAGTGTACTACCGACAGCGACAGGGCACTGTCATGGGCTCGAATGTAGTGCCTACCTATGCTAATACCTATATGAGAAGGTTTGAGGAAGAGCATATTTATCCCTCTATGCTTTGGAAAAATATTAAGGTATGGTGACGCTACATCGATGATGTTTTTGTATTATGGGAGGGTTCGGAGGAGGAACTACATGGCTTTCACATTATGTTAAATGGGGTATATCCTGAGCTACAATTTACTCTGGTGTTCTCCCAATTGGAAATACAATTCTTAGATGTAATGATTACAAAAGCGAATTTAAAACTAGTGATGGATCTGTTCGTGAAAACCACATACCTAATAGCCTACTAATATATGACAGTTTTCATCCAAAAACAACAAAAAATTCCCTCCCATGGAGTCAGTTGCTCCAGGTTAGACAGATTACCAATGATGACAATCTGGATTTCAGGATACAGATGTGTAAAAAAATTTCTCGTTAGAGGTTATCCAGAAACGTTGCTGAATGAGGCTAGAACTAAGAAAAGAGGTCTAGAACGTGGGCCTCTTTTGAGACCAAAAATACCAAAAAAGAAAGTCGATAGATTACCATTTGTGTCTACTTTTGGACAACATAGCCACAAGATCGTGGGTATGCTGAGGAAACATTGGCCCCTTATATCTGAGGATTGTCGCAATGTTCTAGAGGCACAGCAGGCTCCAATGATGGCGTATAGAAGGAGCCCTAATATCGGCGACAAACTCGTTCATTCCTTGTTTATTAACAAAATGGACTCTATTAAGAGCACATTGAGACCTAAAAAAATGGGAAATTTCCCTTGTCTATCTTGTTGCTGCTGCAACAATTTGGTCAAGGGGGATACTTTTAGACACCCCACGAGGGGCAATGAATATCGACTAAAAGAGCACTACACCTGCTTGTCCACCTTTGTGTATCAAATCACATGCCCATGCGGTATGTGGGAGAAACTTTCACTGAGGTCAAAACGAGAATAATAAATCATAAAAGTACCATCAGAACTAAGAACCTCGAGTTACCCGTATCTAGACATTTTGTAGAAGACAAACATACAGTGAGCCAATTAAAATATCGGGTGATAGACCATGTACCACGACTCCCAAGGGGAGGCGATCGTTTAAAACTACTTAAGAAGAGGGAAATTAAATGGATTTTTGAACTTCAAACTATGGCACCCAAAGGTCTAAACTTGGAATACGTATATATTCCACATATCTGAACAGCTATATATATTTTGTTAGGATATAGCAATCCATCATTTGCTGTATTGTTATATTTACCTATATATATCTTTTCCTCTCTTACAGATGTTTGCTACACCATTGTTAATCTCGCTCCGCCTCTATACGTCTTTAATTAATTCGATAGTGTATATACTTCTCGCACAATAAAGAACAATTATGCATTAATTTGCGATTGTTATGCGTGCTGTATTGTGCATGGGTCATGATATGGTTAACTATGTTCGTTGACTATGGATTGAAGATATGACACGGATGCATCATTTTTCTTTTCTTTTTTTTTCACTATCTATAGTTATCTTTTTTTCTTTTCATATTCTTCACATCTCTCTCTATTTTTTATTCTTTATTTTTGTCTTTTTATTTTCCAGCGTGTTTTTATTTTATTTATTTTTTAGGTTTATTTTTTAGGTCCATTTCATTTTTAGTTTTAGTTTTTTTTTTCTCTCACCTTATTTTCATTTTTTGGTTTTATTTATTAATTTTTTTTTATTTTTTTATTTTGAATTTTTTTTTCTCCTTTTTTCATTTACCATTTATTTTCTATTTCATTTTCTTCATGCTTTTAGTTTTTCATCCACTTTTTGTGTTATGTTTTTCATTATGCACCCTATGGTCACTGGTTTGTCTTTTTCACCTCTTATTACTTGCCTGTTTTACTCTATCATGTTTAACCCCTTTGTATTAGCTCCGTGCTGCCCAGCAATTACCTAGGGGCGTGACTATGAAGATCCGCTGCACATACATTACGTATCACTACTAGGTAGGGAATGGCATTTTAGGTTTTGAATATGCCACCTACAAGATGGCGCGGCTTACACCTGCGCACTGTGTTTATGTAGATCGCTATGCCTCATCCAAGATGGCACTGCCTCGCGAGATCGCGATGCCGTTCTCGCGTATGCGCAGTAGCAGGAATGAGACGCTGGCATTGGCTGGAGCGGTGGACCCGGAGTATGAGAGATCAACATGTCATCAGCAACATATGCAAAGCAATTGTATGTTTTTATTATGTACACAGATGTTTTTAATGTTGTAATTAAATGTGTGGGGATTAGAGGGTGGTAACCTATCATTTTGATTGGTGGTGACTGCCCTGCTATACCTTTTTAAGAGGTCTGATAGCTTGATAAAGACCGTCAAGGTTGAAACGTTGCTGTCTACTATATGTCATGGGGAAATAAAAAGACGTTTTTACACCGGCAACCTGAATACTGCCGTCTTTACACATTATTGGGGCCTGTAATGATGGCGCCACCTGTTTCTGGATGGCGGACAACAAAACAGTTGGAGCTGCTCCTGCTTGTTGGACGATCACAAATCCTCTCTACTGGTGGTCTGACGTGGGTGTCCTGCACTCTGTTGTCTTTTGTGTGCCCCCATGCATCCACTGGTCCCAACACCCCCTAACAGTCTGGTCAGAATGGCTCAGGTGGCAGGCAGTTCTTTGATATGACCTTCTAGCTTCTTGTATTCCAATAATGCGCCCCCTCTCAAACTCTGTTACCAGGGCGAAATAAAATCAAATCGCAATAACGCCACAAAGAGGCTGTTGTGGCTCTGTCGCAGACAACAGGAAGTCACTTCAGAGCACCTAAGCAGCCGCCTCTTACACATTGATGAAGATGCATCAGAAAAGTGCCTTATGTAAAACAATACAGCCACCTCAGATTATCCCTAACTAGCAGAACGCTAAAGGAAATCCTATAGATGACCGAATAAAAGGATATCTGCCTGGTGAATAAACTTCTTTGGAAAGGCAGTAGAAGAACTACATATCCCAGAACTCTTTCATTAACCCACTTTAACGCAACAGGTCTTAAATGTACGTCCTGTGGATGGCACAGGTTTAAAATCCGAGCCTGCGCCATCCTGCAGTGGCAGCCAGCTGTGAATGATGGATCGCGGCATGTAGGGGGTTAACAGCAGGGACAGCTGTTCTTATCTATCCTGACTGTTAACTCCCCTACATGCCGCGATCTATGTATATCGCAGCATGCAAAAGATTCACAGAAGAGCGCACTCCCTCTGACATGTCATCAGCTATCCGCAATGTAATTGCGGAGGGGCGATGGGTTGCCATGGCAACAGGACGCCAAATACTGGGATCCCAACTTGCCATTGCCTATGAGCACTATTGTAACCAATAAGGCATTACAGAAGTCCTGCAATGCATTATCGGTCGCCGCCTGCAGAGCATCTGTCCCATACATCGGTCCCCACGGGCAGAGCATCTGTCCCATACATCGGTCGCCGCATGCAGAGCATCTGTCCCATACATCGGTCGCCGCGTGCAGAGCATCTGTCCCATACATCGGTCCCCACGTGCAGCGCATCTGTCCCATACATCAGTCCCCACGGGCAGAGCATCTGTCCCATACATCGGTCGCCGTGTGCAGAGCATCTTTCCCATACATCGGTCGCCGCGTGCATCTGTCCCATACATCGGTCCCCACGGGCAGAGCATCTGTCTCATACATCAGTTGCTGCGTGCAGCGCATGTGTCCCATACATCGGTCCCCACGGGCAGAGCATCTGACCCATACATCGGTCCCCACGGGCAGAGCATCTGACCCATACATCGGTCCCCACGGGCAGAGCATCTGTCCCATACATCATTCGCTGTGTGCAGCGCATCTGTCCCATACATCGGTCCCCACGGGCAGAGCATCCGTCCCATACATTAGTCGCCGCGTGCAGCGCATCTGTCCTATACATCTGTCGCCGCATGCAGCGCATCTGTCCCATACATCGGTCCCCACGGGCAGAGCATCTGTCCCATACATCAGTCGCTGTGTGCAGCGCATCTGTCCCATACATCGGTCCCCACGGGCAGAGCATCTGTCCCATACATTAGTTGCCGCGTGCAGCGCATCTGTCCCATACATAGGTCGCCGCATGCAGAGCATCTGTCCCATACATTGGTCCCCACGGGCAGAGCATCTGTCCAATACATCGGTCGCACCTGTCCCATACATCGGTCGCCACGTGCAGAGCATCTGTCCCATACATCGGTCGCCACGTGCAGCGCATCTGTCCCATACATCGGTCGCCGCGTGCAGCGCATCTGTCCCATACATCGGTCGCCGCGTGCAGCGCATCTGTCCCATACATCGGTCGCCGCGTGCAGCGCATCTGTCCCATACATCGGTCGCCGCGTGCAGCGCATCTGTCCCATACATCGGTCGCCGCGTGCAGCGCATCTGTCCCATACATCGGTCGCCGCGTGCAGCGCATCTGTCCCATACATCGGTCGCCGCGTGCAGCGCATCTGTCCCATACATCGGTCGCCGCGTGCAGAGCATCTGTCCCATACATCGGTCGCCGCGTGCAGAGCATCTGTCCCATACATCGGTCGCCGCGTGCAGAGCATCTGTCCCATACATCGGTCGCCGCGTGCAGAGCATCTGTCCCATACATCGGTCCCCGCGTGCAGAGCATCTGTCCCATACATCGGTCCCCGCGTGCAGAGCATCTGTCCCATACATCGGTCGCCGCGTGCAGAGCATCTGCCCCATACATCGGTCCCCAATTGCAGAGCATCTGTCCCATACATCGGTCGCCGCGTGCAGAGCATCTGTCCCATACATCGGTCGCCGCGTGCAGAGCATCTGTCCCATACATCGGTCGCCGCGTGCAGAGCATCTGTCCCATACATCGGTCGCCGCGTGCAGAGCATCTGTCCCATACATCGGTCGCCGCGTGCAGAGCATCTGTCCCATACATCGGTCGCCGCGTGCATCACATTTATCCCGCACATCGGTCCCCACGTGCAGAGCATCTGTCCCATACATCGGTCGCCGCGTGCAGAGCATCTGTCCCATACATCGGTCGCCGCGTGCAGAGCATCTGTCCCATACATCGGTCGCCGCGTGCAGAGCATCTGTTCCATACATCGGTCGCCGCGTGCAGAGCATCTGTTCCATACATCGGTTGCCGCGTGCAGAGCATCTGTCCCATACATCGGTCGCCGCGTGCATCACATTTGTCCCGCACATCGGTCCCCACGTGCAGAGCATCTGTCCCATACATCGGTCCCCACGAGCAGAGCATCTCTTCCATACACCAGTCCCCGCATGCAGAACATCTCTCCCATACGTCAGTCCCCGTGTGCAGAGCATCTCTCCCATACGTCAATCCCCGCGTGCAGAGCATCTGTCCCATACATCGGTCCCCGCGTGCAGAGCATCTGTCCCATACATCGGTCCCCGCGTGCAGAGCATCTGTCCCATACATCGGTCGCCGCGTGCAGAGCATCTGTCCCATACATCGGTCGCCGCGTGCAGAGCATCTGTCCCATACATCGGTCGCCGCGTGCAGAGCATCTGTCCCATACATCGGTCGCCGCGTGCAGAGCATCTGTCCCATACATCGGTCCCCGCGTGCAGAGCATCTGTCCCATACATCGGTCGCCACGTGCAGAGCATCTGTCCCATACATCGGTCGCCGCGTGCAGAGCATCTGTCCCATACATCGGTCGCCGCGTGCAGAGCATCTGTTCCATACATCGGTCGCCGTGTGCAGAGCATCTGTCCCATACATCGGTCGCCGCGTGCATCACATTTGTCCCGCACATCGGTCCCCACGTGCATAGCATCTGTCCCATACATCGGTCCCCACGAGCAGAGCATCTGTCCCATTCATCGGTCGCCGCGTGCAGAGCCTCTGTTCCATACATCGGTCCTCACGAGCAGAGCATCTCTTCCATACACCAGTCCCCGCATGTAGAACATCTCTCCCATACGTCAGTCCCCATGTGCAGAGCATCTCTCCCATACGTCAATCCCCGCGTGCAGAGCATCTGTCCCATACATCGGTCGCCACGTGCATCGCATCTGTCCCGCACATCGGTCCCCACGTGCAGAGCATCTCTCCCATATATCAGTCCGCACGAGCAGAGCATCTCTTCCATACATCAGTCCCCATGTGCAGAGCATCTCTCCCATACATCAGTCCTCGCCTGCAGAGCATCTCTCCCATACATCAGTCCTCGCCTGCAGAGCATCTCTCCCATACATCAGTCCCCTCGAGCAGAGCATTTCTCCCATACATCAGTCCCCGCCTGCAGAGCATTTTTCCCATACATCAGTCCCCGCCTGCAGAGCATTTCTCCCATACATCAGTCCCCGAGTGCAGAGCATCTCTCCCATACGTCGGTCCCTGCTTGCAGAGCATCTCTCCCATACATCAGTCCCCTCGAGCAGAGCATTTCTCCCATACATCAGTTCCCGCCTGCAGAGCATCTCTCCCATACGTCAGTCCCCATGTGCAGAGCATCTCTCCCATACGTCAATCCCCGCGTGCAGAGCATCTGTCCCATACATCGGTCGCCACGTGCATCGCATCTGTCCCGCACATCGGTCCCCATGTGCAGAGCATCTCTCCCATATATCAGTCCGCACGAGCAGAGCATCTCTTCCATACATCAGTCCCCATGTGCAGAGCATCTCTCCCATACATCAGTCCTCGCCTGCAGAGCATCTCTCCCATACATCAGTCCTCGCCTGCAGAGCATCTCTCCCATACATCAGTCCCCTCGAGCAGAGCATTTCTCCCATACATCAGTCCCCGCCTGCAGAGCATTTTTCCCATACATCAGTCCCCGCCTGCAGAGCATTTCTCCCATACATCAGTCCCCGAGTGCAGAGCATCTCTCCCATACGTCGGTCCCTGCTTGCAGAGCATCTCTCCCATACATCAGTCCCCTCGAGCAGAGCATTTCTCCCATACATCAGTTCCCGCCTGCAGAGCATTTCTCCCATACATCAGTCCCCGAGTGCAGAGCGTCTGTCCCATACGTCAGTTCCCACAAGCAGATGCTACAACAGTCGCCCAGTACATCTGCATGCAACTGTCCTCAGCCCGGTCCACAATGCCACCGGCACTCCCCGGTACAGAGCAGCGCTGACACCTGGCCCCGCCCCTTCCTGCCCAGTCACATGACCCGTGGACCCCTGCAGTGGTTACTTGGTAGTCATGGCGGCTTCCGCCGAGCTTCCTACTCAGGTGTAGAAGAGCGGGCGGCAGAGCGGAAGTGTTAGTGCGGCCGGCGGGTACCGCAGGTGTGTATGGGGGGTAGCGCCGCCGGCTTCTCCCGCAGTGTGCCCCAGGACCGGTGCAGTGATGGCGCTGCCCGGCCTCCTGTCATACATGTGGCCACAGTTGCCACTTCCTTGCTTTATAGAACTTTTTAACCCTTTAACACCGTGGGTATTTTTCTCCTATGTTCGGTTTCTCCACCACTTTCCAAAAATAGTAACTTTTGTAGCAGTTTTGTGCAGAATGAGTTGTATTGTTCATGGTTCCATTTAACATACAATGTGCTGCAAAACTTTTACTCATTTTTCGGCGCTCTATTTTACTGTGTTTGGCGCATCTCCTCACCCGTCACAATGATGGGGTGCGCGAAAACACGCTGTAAAATCTGAAACTAGAATCTGTGAAACTAAAGAAAAGTCGCAGCAAAACCATGTGGTCAAAATCGCAGCGATTGTGTGAGAGAACGGAGTGAACCGGAGACAAAAAATACAATTTTACCATCTTTGGGTGGGTCTTGTTTTTACAGCGTACACACAGCGGCAAAAATGGCGCAATAACTTTATGCTGTTGGTCAGTACGATTATGACAATACCAGTTTTAGTTTCTGGACGACATGTTTGTCTAACTACCGTTTTGGAGTTTGTACAACTTTTTGGTCACTTTTTTTATTACATTTTTTTTCTCTTGGAGACAGGGTGACCAAAATGCTGCATTTCTGATGCGCACCTGCTTTTTTTTTTTTCTCTGACTGTAAATAATACACTGGCTTGATCGCACTTTTAAGGAAGTGGTGCTGCCAAGTATGTTTTGGGTGTTTTCTTTCTAGCTTCAGACCAATTTTTTAAATTTATAAATACAGGAAAGGGGGGGAGGGGGACTTTCTAATATCCTTTTATTTTTACAACAAAGTTGTTTTTGTTTTTTTAAGCCCCGATAGAGGACTTGAATTTGCAATTATTTAATCGTTTATACCATATACTGCATTATGCAGTATTGCAGTATATGGTATTTCTGCAGACATCCTATTAATACAGGCCAGTCTTACATATAGGTCCTGGGGGTTTATCGACAGGCTAAAAACTATCGAGTCACTTACTCTTATCGTCATGTCTTTAGACCGAGGGAAGTCCCAGCGGCCCAGATGGTATTGCAGTGCAGCTCCTGTTGAATTCAATAGTAGCTGTGCTGCAATACCATTCGGGACCACTGCGCTATGGTCAGTGCTTCCTCCGCTGACTACTGCCTCAGGCAATAGTCTGCAGGACCTCAGATGACTGTTGCCACCCAGCCAGTATTTATTTTTTACTGGCCATATTCATGGCCGCCACCCGATTGAACAGCAGCCCCAAAAAGCGTTTCCCCTCACTCTGTCCACAGCTCCGGAATAATGTAGTCACCTGATAGACGCCATCCATCCGTGTGCGTGCTTCTATTTATTTTGCTGCATGGTATTGTGTCAAACTTGTATAATGTAACACAATTTGAGAAAAGAGAGCCCCTCCTTGACATGTCCTGTACACGTACAGCGAGCATCAGGTGTCAGTGCACGGAGCAGGCTCAGACCCAGCAGGTATCGGCCAGCTATGACTACAGATACCCGCCTTCAACAGACGCAATTGGAGAGAACGCCGACTGCTGCTGTTAACCCTTTAAATGCCCTAACCATTATCTGTTCTGAACAGACCCATTATGATGAGCTTGTGAGGTGCTGTCTGGGCCATTATAGTGCATAAGCGGTCAGACGTTCGCAGGTTCAAGACCCTAATGGGAATTTAAAAAATTTCTTTTTATAAAATACAGTTTTTTTTAATTACTGTAAAATAAAAATACCACATTTTTTTTTTAAATCCCCTTTTCCCAGTTATTACATAAAAAAAAAATTAGACCATTGGTATCGCCATATCCAGAGAAGTCCAATTTATCACGTTATTAATCCCAGTGGGACAATTTGAAAAGGTATGAGGGTCAAACATGGTGACAGAAAGAAATTTCTGTTGTTTTTTTTTTTGTACTATATCAAACTCGATAAATTGTTACCGCTGTAATTGTACTTGCCACAGAATAAACACAAAATGACATGTCATTTCGTAGAGGCAAACCCTCAAAAATGGCACAATTGTGAGTTTTTCAATTTTCCCCAGTTACAAATTTGAACAGTTTTCCGATACATTATATGGCACGTCACATAGTACCACAATAACAAATACCAGGAGAGGAGGGGAGAGATGTAATCTACAGATCATAGCAATGGGGAGGGGGAATGTGTCTGAAATCTTAGGAAAAGAAATGAAAAATTAACTTTTTTTTTTTGTTTGTTTTTTATACCAGGTCTGTGGCTTTAGCGAGTAGGAGGAGCGTCTCCTGGCGACTGATAAGCTTTATCATGCCTGTAAACAAGGTTTTACAGCCGGTTTTAAAACTGAAAGTCGATGAACTATTTTTATACTGGCTGAGTGAGACCCCGACGCAGCTGCTGCTGAAGGACTATGTAAGAAGAATTAAAAATGGAGAAAATGTTCCGCTTGAAAGCTTTGAGGACAGCAGAGATGCTTCCAGGATGCAGTCTGCTGATAAAACCCTAGATAACTTGTCCTTGTCACCAGTGAACTGCAGTCCTCCATCCCGCTCGCCTTCTGCTCTGCCGATTGGTGCCTTGGGCAGCCCAAAAAGCAGGTTCCCTCCAAGAACACCCAGATCCAATGGACTGAGATTGGTAAGTAGCTCTCAGGAGCGTTCATGTACGCTGTAATGTGTATCAAGGAGAACAGGAAACACAAGTATCTAATCTTTACAGTCTTGGTAAATATGTTATTACTAAGTTGTCTAATATTTGGTTGTTACATAAATCTCCACTAAAAAACGTCCCGTGGGTGAGGTTTCTGGCAAGGGGCTGTATGAAAACCGAAAAAAATATTCAATCCCATCCCACAGCGAGTCCATTCACTTCAATGAGGCACATGGCTTCTTGGACTCCATTTGACTTGGTTTCCTTCGGAACCTGCTTGTCTCATTAGGGCCGTGTGTCATATACGCATCTAATATGCGGTAATTAGCAGGCAATTGAATACATTGCCTAACACTGTTTCGCTCACATTTGCGTGTAAGCATTGCGTGATACGCGAGTGCAAAAAAAAGAAAGCAGCATGTTCTATTTTGCCGCTTAAGCGCGAGAGAGCCCATTGTTCTCTTGGGCGGTGTACATAGGCGCCATTGCGAAGCAAATTTAAACAGAAGACTGTGCATGACAGCATGCATGAGAGACGCTGTCATGTGCAGTACAATATCTCCGCAGTGATAGGCCAGCTCCACAGCAGTAAAACCCGGTCAGACTCCCGCAGGGTTTCATGCATACGGCCACGTGAGCCCGGCCTAAGGTGAATGGTTCTGCTTTGGACTATGTCTAGGTATTCAAACGTTACCCCCGACCGGATCGCTAAATCCCCTGTTGATCTGATCATATTTGAGCAAGATCTGGTGTATAGCCGGCTTAAGTCATCGCTCATTACTAGAGGTGGAAAATACTTAGAGAAGTGGCTGATGCCACTGTCATGGTTCCCCCGTGATGGGATTATAACTGCAGATGCCATTACTCCGTGTCCTTCTAGAACCATTGTTGAGGCTATGCCACTGCATACTAGTGCTCTATTTTAGGGATGACAGTGAAATTTCCAGGATACGTTGGCATTCTTGAAAGGATTAGCTAAAATTTCTGTTGGTGTCATTCATAGGCCTGTGTGTTTGACAGCTGGTGTAACGCTGGCACCAGGCACTAAATATAGCATTATTCATATTTTCTGATCTATCCACCCACTTGCATAGAGCTGTGTAACGCCATCCCACATTACTGTCTGCCGTGTATGTATAGACCTTACAACTAAAATTAGATGGAATAAATCCCGTTTGTCATCAATATAAAGACAAACTATTTCTACAGTCGGGGGTAAAGTTCACGCGAGGACATGTCCGTCCTTCTCTGTGTTGCTGTACGTTGTGGCAGCTCCTGGTTGGGATCGTTGTGCAGATTTTTTTTACCCCACCTGATTATGGGGCATTTAATTGAATGTGTCTGTATCAGCAAACAACTTGTAACCAATAACTTTTTCAGTTGTAATCTGCCGTGCTGGAAGTTTGCAGTTTTGTACAATACTAGTTGGGTAACCTATTGTTTATACTTGTCTGTGACGGGATGTTATAAGCAATCTCCACTCAAATGTTAATTTTAAGCATATTATTTCAACCTGCTCAGTCATCTGTGGGACTAGTAATTTTTAGGAAATCATAGCACCAGTGTTTCTGGTGGCACAATGCGCCACACAGCACTGCTGCATGCACGTCGCAAATGCACGCATCACTGCTACTTGCACTCTTCATACAACAGGGATGAAAAGGAGTACAGCAGAGTCCTGTACACACACGCATCACCCCTTGGTCATGTGACCCCAGACTGCTCCCACCCAGATGACTGATCACATGACAGTGACATCACAGGTCCTGTAAGCACACGGCTGCTGTAGGTGTTTGTTAGTATTCCATCCCCTTATTCCCCTCTCCCTTTCCCAGCCTCCCCCACCACGGTCTCAGTTGCTATGGAATACTAACGAACACTTAGCCGGACAGCAGCCGTGTGCTTACAGGACCTGTGATGGCGTCACCATCATGTGATCCGGGGCGGGGCATGTTTAGTGGCCCAGAGTTGGGCACTACTGAAAGTTGATGTGTTTACTCTAATTTAAATGTGTATGTGCCTATGGAGTAAATGTTGTATATTTATTACTGATTATTTATTTTGCCAGACAACCTGCGGCCTTTCTGATTGGCTGTCAGGAGCATTATTTTGATTGGGTATTTCACCACCAAGCAACTGGTCTGTGATTGGTGGAGGAATTCCAGTTGGAGTAATTTTTAAGTGTGCATAAGTGTCAAAGGAGAAGGAAGGTGAGACGTTGAAGGGAGAGGACGTAAAGGGTAGAGCAGGAGAGGAAGACCTTCAGTGCAGCAAGAAGGCAGTAGTGTGAGTACTAATCAACTACAGCAAGAAACACGATTAGAGTACAGATGTGATTCCTGCACTCATATACAAAATGCCTCAGGAAATGTATTAATATATTGAGGGCTGCTCTCAAGGAAGTAAACTGTTGTTTTTGGCTTGCCGTTTATTCCTGCCTCCTGGAGTCCCTTCTTGCCCCAGTAACACCCGCACCACAAGTACCACACTAATCCCATCGCCCAGGGGAAAGGGCTATTTCTCCCAACTTATGTTATTTTTAACTTTTTATTAATTTTTGCCTGGAGCCGGTTGGGGGCCGATGCAAGGGCTGGCGTCATGAACTGATTTGTTACCATCATACCCTGCTTGACCAACGGGTAGCATTAAAGAAACGCCAAGCCAGAGGCTGGGTATTCTGTCAGCCACTGCCACGTTTGTGACGTGGGAGAACACCGGACTCATCGTCACCATTGCCCATGACTAATATCCCTCACGTTCGTGCACGCCCCATGTGTAACTCGCTGACTTTTGCTCCGCCCCTGATCATCTGGAGTGAGTGAGTTACATGCTCTGCCTCTGCTCACATGACGGTGACATCATCAAAGGTCCTTCATCCGGAGGTCATTCCAAGTGAGTGAGTTATGCATCCTCTACAAACCCCCGCGCATATTAGCCTTTAACTCCCCACTTCTACACGAGCCAACCTAAACAACCAATCATCATGAATCAGGCAAACCAAATAACCAATCAGGTTGCGATTGGTGTAGAAGTGGGGAGTAATATAGATATATGCAACCCCCGCAGGCCCCAGTTGCTATGGAATAGGACCTGTGATGATGTCACCATCATGTGATCAGGGGCGGAGCATGTAACGCACGGACTGACAACTGGTCATTAGAATTTTAATTATTTTGCCTCCTGGCACAGACTCGTACTCTTTTTGACTGGAGGAAGTGACACAAATCGCTCTCCAAGACCAACTGCTGCTTGTTACTACATAGTAAGAATCACCTATGTAACTGGAGAGACCAAACGGTCCTGCAGACAATATTCCATCCTGTTGCACATATGTTTTCATTCCTAATCAACTTAGGCCTCCTGAACTTGGGTGATATGTCACTGCGTTATCCGCGGGTAACGCATTGAATGCTTTCCATTTCCTTAACTATGGAAAGCCCAGCCCGACATCCATGAGCGGAGAATCATAGCGATTCTCTGCTCGCGGGATTCAAATCACAGCACGCTGCGAATTGCCACAATTCTCTGTGGTCAGCCTATCTATCAAATAGGCTCACCATGGAGACCTGTTATTTCTCCCCTCTGCTCCCCCGCGGCGGAATATTGCTAGTGATATTCCGCCTCGTCCGTAGACAGGCAGCCTTTGGCTGGGTTCACACAGGGCGGATTTCCGCCTGCAGCCACTAATCTCGGTGTTAGCCAGCCATGTGGACGAGATTTCTGAGAAATCTCGTCCACACGGGACGGCCAATCCGCTGCGGTAAGTCAGGCAGGAACCGCGGCTGCGGCGACCACAGCCGCGGCTTTAGAATATGCAGCATGTCTATTTATATTTTCTTTCTGCTGCGGCCGCGCTCTCCTCTATGGGAGCATCGGTCGCAGCGGAAGAGCGAGCGGCCGGGCCGCTTCAAAGCCGCCGCGGGTTTTTCTGCGGCGGTTCTCCCGGCGGAAATCTCACAGTTTTTGCTGCGGCCGAACCATGGGATTTCCGTCGGGAGTCCGCCCTGTGTGAACCCAGCCTTACAGAACTGAAAGGATCTGCTGCTAGCGTCTTGTTGCCAGAAATCCCACTAGAGAACTTCAGAGGTCTTGTGGAGTCCATGACTCCATGGGTTAGAGCTGTTTCGGTGGTACGAGGAAGACCTACACAATACTAGGCATGTGGTTTTTAGTTATAAGTCCGATCTGTGTTTATTACCCATTTTTACTAATTTTTTAAATTTTACAAAAGATCTGAATGGCCTGCTGCTTGTTTATTGTGCTGCTCTTAATGGGAGTCTATCAGCAGTTTTACTGATGCAGAACTGCTGACAACACTAGATAAGCCGCTGGGTATAATCAAACCTTTAGGCCGGCTTGTACTGTCAGCAGCACTGAGAAAACTAACTGCTATGAGGACTGGCTTACTTCTTGAAGTGCCTTCCCCTCTCTTCATTGAGCTCTGATTGACAGCTGTAGAGGTCTTCCAATAGTAGCACTATTTGTGGTCCATTTCTGGACCACTAATCTTTCATTTCACTTCTGCTTCCATCTTGAGTGGTTCTACTACAGACAATACGTTAGTGATTAGCAAATAAAGCTCTTCCTAAACACCCCAACTTATGTACCCCTAATTGCCTTTCTATTACAGAGACTATATTCACATATATTATATGTATGTGATTCTCAGATACATCAGCATGTTTTTCCTAAACCAGTGTTCCTCAATTTTACCAACCTCTGAAGGATGGAAGGCTGAGTCAACCTTAAGCCGCCTACCTGAACCATGCGTGGATTGAACTTGCAACCTTCAGGCCATGAGCGAGAGCTTAGGACTGCATTTCTGCTGCCTTAACACTAAGCGCCTCATTGACAAAAGTTGCTTACTTTATTGATAGTAACTACTCAGTGGCTTCTGGGGCGGAAGGTTAGGTGCTCATACGGCACCATATAGCCCACAGGGCATATATATTCATCTTTAAAAGTAAAAATATTCATATTTCTGAAGAATTGGGCAATGCTATTTATTTTTTAAATGCAGAAAGTTAACTTGAGCCTTGGCTTGGTCTAGAATGTAAGTGGGTGGTTTTCCCTTTCTGACTTCTAAGCGTGTAAGATCTCGCCCGGTATCTTTTTTGTTTGGTAATCTTACAGGAGATGCATGTCTTCACACCAAGAGAGATCAGTTACCTTGAAAATTTCTTATGGAAAACGATACGGTTGATTTATATGCAGCTTTATTGCAGCTGCTATTGAACAGTTGGATGGATAAAGAAATGAGGAGCTCTCTTGGCTTGTTGGCTTTCAATTCTATCACAAAACCGCATGCCGATTCAGTGTCAAAAAGTGGATAGACTGACACAGATTTCCATTAGTGAATAGTATTTTGAGGATGCAGATTGTAGGCAGATTCTTCATCCAAGGCCTTGGTCACATGTATATGTACCTGTATGTTGTGGAGTAGCTGCAGAATGATGCTGATGCTAGATCTTCTTCACATGTATCTGGCCCTCCTGTCATGATTCTCTTTGGCAAAAACATCAGAGGGAAACTGATGGAAAAAGCTGATCCCATTGTTTCGCACAGGAACCGTTTTGTATCCTGTGTCGTCAGTTTGGGCAGAGGACAAAAACTACTTTATGCAGTGTAGTTGTGTTAGAACTTGTTGGCCATAACTCCAGTGAACCCATCGGCATATTCCTAGGATGTTGTGGAACTACTCTATTCCCCCATAGGACCACTGTGCTGGATTATACTACATACTGGGGCTTTAAAATTAATTCCTAAATGAGGAAAGCTTTAAGAAACTTTTATGCAGCATATCTGGTGCAAAATCTGTATGTCTTACATGGCTCTTCTACTTTATGCAGCTCAAAGGTGAAACCTTGTAGCCTTTCACCAAAGGAATGAGCTGTCGACTTGGAAAACCACACCATGTAATCTTGTTTCATCAATTGTTAAAATCTCACCCACAGGTTTGATACTGTAGTTGTTGCAAGTTTTGTGTAGTATCTGCATGTCGAAACTTCAGCCATGTCTGAACATGGACTTTTGCATCATCTGTCAGTTCTCCAAATGCAGCTTGGGCAATATGTGGGCTCATTGGCTGCTAGGAGATGTCTGGCTAGGAGTAGTAGTCTGTACTCTAGTCAGTAATAAGTGGGCGAATGAAGGCCATGTAACATTGAAGCTGGACCGACTGTGGTATTGTGAAGTGTCAATGTTGAACACTCCAAGAGTTCCGTTTTTTATTTTTTCTTATTATGACAATCAGGAGAGATGGCTCCAAATCTATTGTGTATTTTTTTTGTACTTTTCACACAGATGTATTTTACTTTTATAAGTGAAAACTGTAGTGGAAAATAAATGTAGGGAATATATATTTGAACCTATATATGTCAACTTCGTTGGTGTAAATCACGGTTTCCATACAGGGAATGCTTCTGGGTGCAATGTAACCATTTTTGGACTAACTCCTCCCTCACACGGACGTTTGCAGTAACGCAGCGTTTTTCAACGCCTGGCACTTATCAAGCTGTCAGAGAATCTTTTGCTAGTGACTGGGTTTGAGGACCCCGCCTCCAGCAGGAGATTACTCTGATTGGCTGAGCTGGCTGAGTGACAGCCGGCTCAGCCAGCGATGGATGCACCCAATCACAGCCATTCAATAGCTGTGATTGGTGCTTTCAGCTCTGGCTGTGACTCTTGCTGGGAGGCGGGGATTTCAATTCACTTTACTAGCAATAGATGCTTTTCCGGCTTTACAAGTGCCCGGCAGCCAATCCAGAACTACGGAGAACACCAGCGGGGACCCCGACAGCACCTGCTAGGTAAGTATGGATTTTTTTTTTCACCTCAGGTAGGGTAGCTAGGGTGTTTAGTGCTGCCAAAAACGCGGTACCAAGTTATGCCGCGTTTTTGGCAGCACTGAAACTGCTGCCCAGTCATTTCAATGGGCAACGCAGACTTAAAAACTGCTAAAGATAGAACCTGTATCGCTGTCAAAGTGCACCGTTGAAGGCGCTGTGTTTTCAGCCCTGTGTGAGCAGCCCCATTGAAATGAATGGGAGCGTTGTACAGTGTTGAGCGCTGTGCTGAAAAAGCAGCGCTAAACGCTTTAAAAAAGCGCCTGTGTGAGGGAGGCCTTACAGCAGAAATCAGGGCTGTGGAGTTGGTAGGCCAAACGTCTGACTTCTCAATTTTCCCAGACTCTCTTTGACTCCTTGTTTTTTTTTTTTAAAGTGATAAATTTAATATATTAAAGTGGTAACATTAGGTTTTTCATCACCATTACGATCCTCTGGTCTGTAAAGGAGGAGCTTCATTACTGAGCATGTGCAGATAGTGCAGCGCCCATTCATCTCCACTAAAAGCCTTGAAAAATCAGCACAAGGATACGTAGTCTAACAGAGAAAGGGGTTTTCCAGTTAAATACGATCGATAACCTATCAGGATAGGTCATCAATAGTTGAGCGACCAGGGTCTGCCGCTCGGGACCCCGACTGTTCAGCTGTTCGAGCGCATGCAATAACACAGCGCTACAATAACACAGAGCTCAGAGCGGAAGCCTCCGCGCCGACCTCCATGTAGTGGCCGGCACTTGTAACTGCAGGCATGGCTCATTGAAATCAATGAGAGCCGTGATTGCAGTTACAAGCGCTGGCCACTACACAGAGGTCGTTGCGGAGGCTTCCGCTCCGACCTCTGTTGTTGCAGCGCTGACAACATACGCCCTTTCAGGTGATTGGTCGGGGTCCTGAGCATCTGACCCTGGCTGATCAACTATTGATGACCTATCCATGTTTTTACAGACGCCGGTGTGAGAGCAGCCTTAGACTATGAACCATGTGTAGCCTGAGCATGCAGTCCTACTCCCATCTCTGCCCTACTTCTTGCTAACTTTACATGTACATTAAAATATTAAAACCTGTATGATATTCTGCCTTGTTACATAGTGACTCTTGTGGCAGTTTCACACATGTGGATATTCCTTGTGTTACATATTTGGGTGGAACTCAGATTCAGCGGAGTTTGCTATCTATTTGTATAACTGTAGAACATCCCACAACCAAAGCCGATGGCGAGGCTTCAGCACCTTTCTTCTGTATTGTTATATAACGTGGTTAATTGTTTTGGCTCTGAGTGGTCTGTGGGCATTCTTGGATAGTACGAGGACCAGGAATATGTGATGCGGTTTGTCGCGTGGGGATTGATAAATAACTTGCATTTCTCCACTAAAAATAGGCACAAGCTTGACTGTCAGCCTTAGCAGCTAAAGAAAGCCGCAGCACACACTGCAGAACAATGACTGTCCCAGCAAATGTTACCCTGCGAATAGCCCCCACTATCTCTGGCGCCCGTGTAGCATGACATAAATCCGTGCAACAGATTCACTCCTGGAAGATGGTCATTCTTTGTATCTCCAGACTCTGCTGTCTCTTCGGGATTTTAAACTACCTTTTACATACAACAGCTCTCGTGTTGTACGTTGTATCCTTGGCTACTAACATCCTTAGCCATGGCTAAATGTGAATTTTGTGGCATCGAGACCTCATCCTCAGCACAAATGTTTGTTTTTTTTCCGTTTCTCTCATCCAAAAACTGAGCAGAGAAACGGGAACTCTGAACTGAGCCTTAACACAAACTTTTATACATATAGGGTTTGCAGATCTTCTGAAACTTTGCAGGACTGGAGAGTAGTCCAATGAAGCTTGTGTATATATGCACACTCCTTCTGCTCTTCCTCCAGTATACAGTAGATTTCTGGTCTACTTGATGAGAAGCCTTTGATAGGAGTCTGGAGAAGCGCTGTGAAGACCTAAGTTGGCATGAGGAAATTTATAGGCCATGTAAACTCCTCTGGCAACTAGGACTTGCAAATGCAAGCCGGAACAGTGGTTCTGTATTGACAACTTTTGGAAGGTAGCTTTGCTATGTAAAAACCCATTTAGACCCAACGATTCTCACTCAAAGCCGTTTTTTGAGCAAGAATCGTTAGGTCTAAATGCACGGACACTGTGCAGTTTTCGTTCGTCGTTCAATTCTAGTTTTCTTGAATTGAGCGATGAATTCTTATCAGTGGTGCAGGCTGTTATCACAGTTGGCAGCGCTGATAAGATTCTTTCAGCTCCTGTCTCACTGGTAGTTCACAGCAGGATGCCGTCTGTAATCGCGGAGAACAATACAGCTCTCTGCTTATGCAGAACAGCTGTATTGTTCGCCGAACGACAGCGGCGGTGTCCCGCTCCTCCTGCATAGCTCTTTAGTAGCTACTTAGCTATTACAGGTATAGACTACGCAAAGATGATCGCTCAAAACTGTCTCTCAAACTGTTGTTTGAGCCGCTTTTGAGCGATCATCTGTCAGTGTAAATGAGGTCTAAGCCAATACCCGACATTGACTAACAGGACAGGCCTTCGAATGGTACTTCCCAAGACCTACGTCAGAGACTTCTCACTCAGGCAACCAGAACCCCACTGTGCATGGATGAAGGGCAAGAACCCAGAAAAAGCTGTCTGTACATGCGTATCTTTACCTTTTATAGATTTTTAAAGATTCTGCTTTAGCTTCTATCTCTAGCTATGTTGCAAGGCCTTTTAGAAGGTCAGACTTTGAGCTTCACAGAAGTTACCTTCCTTTAGGAGGCTCTGTCTAAAGCCAAACCACAAATGTCACCTGAAAAATCAAGTTATGATTTTTTGAAAGTGAGTATACCGGAGCTGCAGAGCGTGCTGTGGACGCTGTCGCACCAATGACCCTTAGTTATGAAAGGGTTAAGAAGCACAAGCCAATCTTTTCAGATCAGACTGACCATGTGTTAAGAGTTGCAGCAAAGGCAGTCATGCCTTATCTCTGTACTTGTCAGCAGTACAGAATGGAGTGTGCTCAGCATTATCAGAATAGTTCATGGCTAAACAGAAATTGCTGGTTGGAGAGCAAAGGATAGGGAATTACCAGAGAAGTATGTGGCTAAGGTTGTTTATTGCCTTTACACTTTGAAGGTGCTATATGTGCGGCCTGCATATGGAACATAAATAAATGTACTCCATGAAGACCTTTATTATTGCTGACAGGAATATTTTATGAGCGATCAAACGTCCCAGCATTTATTTACATTAATACGTACTGAGAATTTCATATTCATCCGCTTTCCCTTTTCTTCTCTATCCAGTCCCAGACCTCCATGAAGACGCCATTCATCTCTTCTTTACTCCAACTTGCTCATCCTGCTGCTGCCGCCCTGTGTCCCACACAGTATTAGTGCCCTATACAGTAATAGGTCCACTATTGTGCCTACCAAAAAAAAAAGCCTCAGTTGTGCCCCTCTAGAGGAGGGTGCGAATAACGTCAGGGTTTGTTTCAAAAACCTCATGTACTGCCAATAGGGTAAATTAACTTGCGCAGGCTTTGTACACACGGCAGAATCTGACCGCTTTATTTTTTTCTGCATGGATCCTGTCTTTAAAACTGTTGCAAAAATCCCACAGCTTTTCTACCACAGACTTTGCTGTGGATTGGGACGCAGATGTAGTCTGGACAAAACCGGAGTGTGGAATTCAACGCGTTTCCTTCACATGTCACTACTTCACGCGGAAATCGGGTTAAAGAAATTACACACACAGATTTTCCACATTGACAGGGCTAAATATATGTGTGAATTTGCGGCTTAGCTGTGGATTTCTACTGCGGTTTTAGAGGCGGAGTTCGCATGGTAAAATCCATATGTGATTCCGCTGGGTGACTGTACCCACATAGGTGCTAGCCATTACATTTATCATAACTGCTTATTGATGTGAAATGGCCAGCATTTGTCCCACTTCGTTTCACAGTTGGCACACCGCTGTATCTCGCAGTAATACAACTTATTAGGATGCCATCTCACGACGTCTGCTAGGCCTGCTTTGTTTTTGTTTTTTTTTCTCTAGGTGTCATTCACATGTACGCTAGAGGATCTGTTTGAAGCTTCTGGCAGCAAATCCCAGACAAAATGTTGCAGCATGGGGAAGATATTGCTGGCATGCCAGAAACCAGACTGGCTCATGCTTGTGTCTGGCAAGTTCAAGGACGGTGCTGAACAATGAAAATAGAAGTGCAGTTGTGAAAGTGGCCTTAAAGGGGTACTGTCATTAGAAAAAAAAAATCCTCCCCCACAATCTTCTTTACTGCATCTTCTCCTCGCCGATCTTCTCCTGGCTCCGGCAGTTCCCTGGGTCATTTCTCCTCAAGCTGGCCGGGTCCTCTTCTTCCTGTGACATTACGTAGATTCTCAAAGAGTAGGCCTGACGGCATACATGGTGCAAACAAGAAGTTCCTTTTTTTTATTTTTTATTCCCCCAAACGACAGAACAGTACATACATACAACATTTCAACTCAATGGGTCATGTACCTTTTTGAGCTTTTTTGGATCAGTCTCACGTTGGTGACTTCGCATGACTGCTATCCAGCTGAATCTGGCTTTTAAAGATTGTGCTGTTGGCACTCACGCTCTACATCACATACATGCTCGGCATTCTGCTTCCTGCAGGTCAATGTACGCTATATCACTAGTGACGTAGCATTCACTGCCTAGCAGGAAATGCCGAATCCTATGCTGGGCTATTGCCAACACTGTGCATGTGCGCTGTCTCGAAGCTATAGTATATGAACACTCATGCAAACACAGCAAGCACGCGCAGTCTCGGCAATAGCTCGGCTGTGTCACCATGAGTGTTCATATACTAGTGCCACAAGACTGCACGCATGCGCAGTCTCAGCAATAGCCCGGCATGGGATTCGGAATTTCCTGCTATAGGCAGTGAGTGCTATGTCACTAGTGACGTAGCGTACATTAACCTGCAGGAAGCAGAATGCCTGTGAATGTACGTAACATCACAGAAAGAAAAGGATCCGGCCGGCTTGTAGTGACGTGACCCAGGGGGCTGGAGAAGCCAGGAAAAGATCTGGTAAGAAGACTGCCTGGGGAAGAATAGGTAAGTATTGCAGTATATTATACAAGCAATCATATGGTCAAGTCTTTAAACTTGAAACTTTTTTTTTCCCTAAGAAGTTTAAATATAAAAACAAAAATGCCTACATGTAATTGGAATTGTGACATCCATAACAGGGAAAGAGAAGCCCAGAAATTCTAGACCAGAATTCCAATTTTTCGTTTATCCTGTCTCCCAAAAAGATATAAAAAGTGATTAAAAAGTTTTATGGGCCGCAAAATGGTACCAATAAAAACATCAACCCATCCTGCAATAAAAACAACAAAAGCATTAATTATGGCTCTTAGAATATAGCCCCACAAAAACTGATTAAAATGTTTATCTAGGACTTTGAGACTTTTTTTCTGTTGATCACCTATTCTCAGGATAGGCCATGCCATCAGTAGATCATTGGTGGGGTCTGCCACTTGGGCTCCCTGACAATCAGCTGATTCCCAACACTGCTAACAGTATGCACAGAGCAGAAAGTGGATCACGCTCTTTGTATTTCAGTGGCGGGGGTTGGTACTGCAAGCCCAGCTCCCATTGAATTCAGCAGCAGACCCCCGCCGATCATCTATCAATGGCCTAACTTGAGGATTCTATACTCCCAAATAAAGTGGAAACTAATGGAAACCTTTTAAAACGGACACCAAAGAGGTTTGTTTCACAAGAGAGGTGAATGGTTCCTTTTGTTTACATATGGGGATTCCAGCTGTCATGGAACCCCCGAGCGGTACTGGTGTATTGGCTGCACAGCTGGGTTGCCTGCAGGTCCTGGCAGGCCACTAACGATTTCTTGAAAATGCATACAGCGGCTCCTGCTGCGGCTGTGCAGCCCCATGTGCAAGGGCCTTCCCTGCCGGTTACCCAGAGGGCGGCAACCCCCTCTGAGTTGAAGCGCAGAGTTGGGTCGCAAGCAGGGAGGCCACAGCACCGTGAGGTGGTGTTACCCTCAGCGGGCCGCCCCCTCCCTTCAATGTCAGTTTCACCTCGTGGCCAGCAGCAGGGAGGTGACAGGGAAAGAGACAGAGCTGGTGGCTGCAGACTGCAGGACCGCAGCACAAATCTTACAGCGGCAATGGAGCGTGCGCTCAGTGCATGTGGACAGCAGGGAATGTGAGACCCAGCCGAATAACAGTGCAGGAGCACTGGGCCGGATAAGACACAGGGACGGCATCCTCCCTCAATCAGAGCCGGGTTACAGGGGTGGAGCAGAGCGGCGGATCACTCACATGCCACGCTGCTTCTGTCCGTAATCCATTGCAGGACCTTCTAGGACCTTTTAGCTATTCTGCCAATGTGGAGCTAGGGTGTGACAGGGGCGTTCCTCCATGGAAGACCTGTCAAACCCCTAGCTTCTGGTGGCGTCAAGATACACCAGTACCCCCTGAGCAGAGTCACAAGCGGATATAATAATGCTGTGTGAATGTTCAAGGCCTCATGTCCACGGGCAGGGTCATTTTCCGAATGCGGGAGCCTGCAGCTGAATCCGGCCCTACCCACAGCCGGTGACCCTACTTACCTGTCCGGGTCTTCTTTTTTTTCTGTACTGTGGATGTGTGCGGAAGTGCTGGTTGGTGCACATGCGCAATACTCCCTCCCCCCCCCCCCCCCAACTCCTGCTTTCCCGTGGAAACCGTGGCCCGATCGCAGTTTCAGCTGCGGACGGACCACGGAATTGGATGACTTCCATTGATTTCAATGGAATCCGGAAAACAAATCCGCATCTGTGAATTGAAGTGCAGACGCCATGCTTCTCTATGGGTGGCTTGAGCTGCGGATCTGACAAATCAAATCCGCCTGTGGACATTGGGCCTTAAACATAATCTAATGTGACTGAGAAGAGTCGTCAAGATATCCATGCTGATATGTCAGTTGGTACAGCATTAAAGAGCTTATGCCAAGATGCACAGCCCCTCCCTGAACAGCCGCTTGCTCCAAGTCCCAGAAAGAAGTTTATATTTTACCAAGAGAAGCTGCTCTAACTGATGGCTCTCCATTCTGGGTCAGAAGGGGTCCCAAGTAGGGAACCCACTCTGAGGTTCATATGTTATTGTGGCACAAGCCCTTTTAAATAAATAGTTTCTCCCCCTTCTCTCAGATGGTCGGGACAATAATTCTTGTAATTCCAGGTACAGGCCCTGGATCAGAATCACTAGCAACACCGCTAGGGATAACAAGGAATATCTGAAATACATTTTACTTTTTTTTTTTCCATATTCCTTCAATATCCCTGTAAACTGGCGTTTCCCATTCCTGGGAATCCTGATGCTCCCTGGAATACAAATGGGTATTCCATGGCAGAAAGCTTCACTTTAAATAGACGGCATGGTGGGTTGATATTCAGTCACTTAACCCTTTCCAATCCACTGTCTGACGTCTTAAGACATTATGATTTAGGGCTGTACAGCTCCGATGTTGGAAGACGCCCGTCGGGGTTCTCTTACTGTATATTGCCAGCCTCTCTGCTGTCGGAGCCTATCCAACGTGTCACTTCATGCAGTACTGGCTTTAGCCAGCAGATAGCGCCATTGTATAATGGCAGAAAAAGAGTAAGCCCCCCCTAGGAAAACCAGGATACAAATTTGATTGGAAAGGGTTAAAATGGTGTGGGCAAAGCATTCAGCAAGTCTGATCAATCCACTGATCATTCCACTCTTGTCTATGGGCTGAGAGATGAATTGCAGGTTGGGCCCTTTTACTTTAATGACAGATAATGGCCTATATATGAAGGGACAAGTGCAGTCAATACCGCTGAGGATCAATGCGACCGTCAGAGAGGGGAGGGTGGTGGGGGCTGTGATTAAGGCACGACCTAATGGTTGTAAAAAATAAAACCGTATGCACAGATATTAGCTTGACTTCTGCTTACTGCGAATACCAGCATTGACTCATTTCAAGGATATAATGCCTCTTCCTCAGTATTGGGGCACATGTCAGGAATAATTGGAAGCGTGTGTCAATTTATAGAAGTGTAATGGGACTGAGCTGCAATTCACACAATGACCATGAGCAAGAGTGGTGCTGTTCCTAAAAGTAAGTAGCCATGTTATTCTAATCTCCTACAGTCTCATTGGTTTTGTACACCTCATAGTAAAGTTGTCCCTCTTGTGTTATACAGTCAACTAGGAGCGACTCTAGTGGTTGCCTGTGTGTCGGAGTCCTGTGTGACTATTCTCAGTGAGCGATCCATGATAGCTGGGGGTTCTTTAGGATAAGAGCGCTTTCCTAATGATTACTGTGGCACAGAAGGTGCCAGAAGGAAATGGGGCCATAAAGTGGTGTCTAGTAGGTTCAGACAAGCCATGCATACCCACTGATTGCTTGGAGGCTGCTTAATGTTTTGCTACCTAAACAAGGTCACAGTGAAATCAATGAGCAGCACTGTGCTTTACAGAGCTAGATTGTGCTGATTGAATGACTGCCCTGTCCTCCCTGGTTTATCAGTTGCTGCACATTTGCTGATGTGATAGAGGCCACATTGAAGGGAGCTGGAATGTTGGAGCACTGGTGAATGCCTGCGGACAGTCCGCGCCACTCTATGCCCAGAGTACTGCTGTCTGACAGGCACAGATTGCCACTCGCTCTTCTGTATGACGTTTCCTATTCCCTGCCCCCGTTTGTGACTCTGAACTCCTCTACTGTATGGAAAGAAAGAACCTGTTGGAGAGCGGAGTGTCTGGAATGCCTTTTGTAAAGGGCAGCCCCCTCCCCATGCTGACTGTACTAGCAGTGTCTGTCCCTCTGCTAGTCTCTGTCAATGTATGGACCTACAGAGCGGATCTGTGCTGCTCATCCTTTCTAGAAGTTGCTGCCTAATTTTTGACTTTTCGGGATAAAGGAATTGAGATTCTATTTTGGAAACTTTTTTTTCTTTTCTCTTTCTTGGTGTCGTCATATATTTTTTATTTTTTTATTTTTATGAAATCTGGAAATATGAGGATAAAGGAGATCTCTTTGAGGCAAGACCCAGACCTTAGGAAGGAGCTGGCATTGTTGGCTCGTGGATGCGACTTTGTTTTGCCTTCAAGATTTAAGAAGAGGTTAAAGGCTTTTCAGCAGATTCAGGTTGGTGTTGGGAGATCTGGAATGGGCATTTGCACCAGTAATTGCTGCATCCTGTGAGATTTAAGGTGTTAAATGAGAATTTCACTTAACCCTTTGTATTTGGGCACGCACTTTGAACCTAGTGCTGGCTTTCTTCGCCATTTCTGATGTTTGTTTTTTTTTGTTTTTTCTTCTAATGGGTAGTAGAATCTGTAGCGTGTGCAGATAGGAAGAAGTGCTGGAGAATTGGCACATATGCTGCTTGTAATATGCCTGTAAAGTCTTCTGTATGGTGCGGTACTTGTAGATTATCAGCAATTTGGGCTGATCCTGGAGTAACTGAAAGAACTACGGTATGCAGAGGACAGCTGTCAATGTGGTATTTTGTGATACGACACGCTGTTATCTACGGCCTGTGTACTTCCATGCATAATATACACAAGTGGTCACTGCCGCCTGTTAGCCAAGGTTAGAAGAAAAGCACAGAAGTGTAGAAATCTTTCCTTTCTGCTATGAACTACTGAATATTTCTGCCCAGCAGTGATCTTATTGTAACACGTCCGTAGTCCAGATTCGTAATACAGATGTGTTGCCATATAGCCTTCTTTTACATCAGTATTCCATCAGTATTTGCTGTCATTAGTTTTATTTTCTGCTGCCAAATATGGATCCAGAATTGCCCAATAGAACATACCAATAAAGGCAGATACGTGCTGTATGGCTTGCTAGTAATTGGCCACATAGCCTTGTGCTGCCAGTCACGTTTGGGTGACAGAGCATTTTCCCCTATAAGGAATGCTTCTATGGTTGTTTATCTCCACAGTTGTACAATCCTATAGAGTGTTCTGCAATTATTAATTTTGTGTCCGAGTTGTAGATTAAATGCGAGGCCTAATAGAGGTCCCATGCGTCTCGTTCACACGGTGTATTCGGAAGCGGAATCTGCCACATTTTGGCATTCGGTTAAACGCTTGTCAAATTAGTAATCGTAGTTCATACGGCGCAGACTGTGGTTTACACAAGGATATTGTCAGGCTGCTGAACGCAGATTTGCATCATTGGCTGGGGCTGAATCCACATGCGGATCTGCATGAAACCCGCTGCAGACAAACTCATCTTCCAACGGGAATCTGACAGTATTTTGGCCCCTATGAACATGCAGAAAGCATCCTTCACATGAAGTTTTTAGTGGATTTTTTTTCTAGGGGGCAGACTTTATTTACACATTTAATAACATGTGTTTTTCGTGTCCTATAGAGAAGTCAAAAATCCATGGCAAGTGGGAAAAGCACTGATTGTAGAGTGTTTAATACTCCCCCATTGACTTATAGCTAACACCTGGCTCCAGCATTTTTGCCCAAAGTGATGAAAAAGCCATAAAAAACATCATTTTTCCTAAAAGGATTGTGTGTGAAGCCGCTCTGTTATGTCGCTGTAATAGTGCTGTGTACATGAGGCCTTATGCTGACACCTGTCTTATTTCAGTAGTTTGTAGCTTTAAGAAGTTGGAGCGTCAGCTTCACGCCTATTGAAGTCAATGGAAACCTCGCACTGCCCCTACACTTCTTGCTCAGGATGGGACATGACATCCTGGGGATTAGGTCATCAGTAAGCATACACACACCGTTTCTCAACCCCAGTATATTCCGTATCGGAGTGCAACAAAAACAGCATTTGACACCAAATGGCAGGTGACAAAAAAGCACAGTGGTGTACAACTCTATGCATCAGCCATATATTTGGTGCTAAGAAAGGTATATTTGGTACCAATGATAGAATACCAATCTGGTTTGAACCCTGAAGCAGTACTACAGGAAGTTTCTCTCACTAAGAAACCCAAACATGGGCTTCTATGAAAACTGCTATCTACCTTGTAAGTGGCGAAACGAGGTCTGCCTAGTGCTTATGCTGAAAATGGCCCTTCCAACATCCAAGCACTTTTGAATGCAAGTCTGCATATTGGCAAAGACACTTGCTACTGTGACATCGGTAATGGCAGCAACCTCCCACCATATTGCATCTGAGGGTGTCAATCATAATATCCTACACCGTTTCCATATCCGTTGGAAGCTACTCTTGGACTACAGACTCACCATACGGTTCAGCTTCACTTCTCTCTCAGCTGTTTGACACATGGAAGAGGAATGCCAATATCTTGCAATAGTATTCCTAAGGATTTTCTTAGCAATTCCAGTAATTGATCCTTCACATCCTCCATAGTGCGGTCGGACATCTTTCGGCCTCCTGTGTGTTGAGTTAAGACACTTTGGGTTGTCTCATCAAATTGGTGAAAAAATGAAATGCAGTATTTTGTCTGTATACTTCCATCACTATACTAATTGAAATGCCGTAACATTGTTTAAATGAACCCGTTTGACATTATTCATTAACAATAAAAACATGCTATTCAGCGGAGTACGTGTTTGTGGCCTGTTTGGTGATCACGTCCGGTCAGTCCACTTTGATGAAAGGTGTGATGGTTCAGTAGACATAAAGGGAGATTTATGAAGCTGTTGAAATCCAAAAACTTGGTTGCATATAGCAACCAATCACAGCTCCACTTTTAATTCCTCATAGTTCTCTTGAAAAACGGAAGCTGCTCTGTGATTGGTTGCTATGGGCAGCAAAGACCGTTTTTCTTTTAGACCATTCTAATAAATCTGCTCCATGTCAATTTTCATAAGAAACCATACAGAAATTAAAACGTTATTGGGGAATTGTTGGGTTCCCTAGTGGAAAAATCACTCTGTAGAATCCTCCCAACCCTTTTGGTTTGGCTTGTGTGTATTTGGTATAGTTTAGAAAAACTTCACCAATGCATCAAAATCTATTGCAAAATTAAAAAAAAAAATTCTAAACTTTTGACTGTATTGAAAATATGTGATATATTCTTCTTCTTTTCTGGTTGTGTTCTGTCTAAGTCCAAGGGGAAAAAAGAACACCTCCTAAGGCTGCCTGTCCACGGCCATTGGGAAATCCTGCGGCGAATCTCCGCCGTGGGAGGCGCTGCCCGGGAGCAGGAGTCGGCAGACGGATCGCATGCTGTGAATTGCCGGCCGCGAGCACTCGTGGACGGGGGTGGCGCTTTCCATAGCAACGCTATGGAAAGCATTCACTGCGTTCCCCATGGTCGGATTATCACCACGGGGAACGCAGTGAAAATTTGCCCATGGGCAGGAGCCCGAATACCAAGCTCACACGACTGGGTCTGATTCCACGTTGGGATATCCGCAGCGGAAGACTCGTGAATGATCACAGAAATGGATTGTGTATGGTCGCTTATGCATGTGGTTTTCCGTGCAGATGTACATTTAAGGACAGCATATCATCTGCGCAGAAGAACGAACGCAAGCAGGGAATATCATAAAGTTTCCCAATCCCCTGTCCCCAGAAATACCCCTCTATCGCTCAGGCGTCATTCTCTTGTGTTGTCCTGGTGAGATGTTCTGAGAGCCTTTGGGACGGGATACTGCTCTCTAGGGTTGGCTGGTTTATACTACTTCTTTTGGAAGTAGTATAAACCATTAAAAAATACAAATTCTTGTGGAGGAAGAGCCCAGAAGAATAAGCAGAGGTTGCAGACAGCAGTCTGGATGGTTGTGTTGCTCTGTAGACTCTGTCCTGCATTGTCTGCCTACAAATTTCTGCTTTCTTTATACTATTTATTATCTGGTCTCCTAGCAATGTGCGTTCAATCCGCAGTCCATCCGCAATGTAACTTTTTTTTATCTACTTTTTTTTTTTTTTGCTTTACTGCAGCACATTTTATGGAACGCCTTGCCCATTGTTTTACAGGGAAATCTTATAACACGTAATGTGCATACGAATGCATTGTGATTAGAGTTGAGCGAACCTACTCTGTTCGAATATTAGCGTACTCGATGGAGCTCGTTACTCGAACGAGTATCAAGCCGAGTTCGACCCCCGCCCCAGTTTTTGGCTTTTCCTCTCTGTGACGTCCCTGTTTTGGCCCCTCCCTGCCGCGACGCAGCGCGCGCCAATGGCAAATTTTTTGGCTGGCTGGCTGAGAGAGAGACTCGGCACCCCACATACAAAAATGCTTGAGTCTCCCATTGTAGTCAATGGGGTTTGTTACTCGAGTAGAGCTCTCGAATTTTACAAAAAGCTCGACTCGAATAACGCGGACCCGAGCATTTGGGTGCTCGCTCATCTCTAATTGTAATGTTTCCCATTGAAGTCTATGGAACCCGCTTGTGATCCTATCATGGCCCGAAATCGCGATCGCTTGCATAAATGTAGCCTTAGCCAATATTGCATCACTTATAAAATTGTGATCCTCATGCATGCAAAAGAACCTTACTGGTAGTTAAAATTTAACCTTTATTTGATATCTTCTTAAAAGAACTGGTATGTACATACAACGAACGAAAATTTAATGCTTAAAATGTAACTCCTTCTCTGATTTAGAGGAGGTAGAAAAATTATATGTGATCAATGGTACTGTCCCTTCCAGAGTGTTTTCTCGGGGCCACAGAGCCATTTGATGCTCGTGTATTCTTTAGAAGGCGATGGTCACAATGCCCTATTTATTGCCTTGATTCTACTGTTCACTTCTGGATCAAGGTACCATTTAGATCCCATATGTTCATAAGCGGTCACTCTGATACTTTATTTACTATGGATAGTCAGAGCCAAGAGTAGCCGCTTGATTAATAAACCCACATGACAGGGGGTGCTATTATGCATAAGACACCCTCCATCAGGTTATAATTTATAGATCTGTCTAAACAACTCTCTCAGAAGTATCTAGGATTGATGGTTTTGTTCGGTCACAGACACGTCAGATTTTTGTTCGTATCTGATCCTTATGGAGTAAACGTTATTTTTGTGGAGCTTAGTCCTTATCATCCATTATTTCCATCAACGCGTTTCTATGACACTCAACCAGTGTGTCACTTCATCAGGATGGATATATGTAGTTAATCTGGCTTTGTTATAATTGCCCCCCAGAGAGCTGATACCATTACAATGCTCCTATCCACATAACGCAAAACGTCATGCACCGTGTTAAATGCCCTTTGTTATATTAGGGCTATAGCACGTTCCCTCACTAAGAGTATGTAGTGTCTATACTGATACTGATAGTCACCAATTATGTGCTCCAATTCACATAGGTGTGATACACAAGGCAACCTGTTTGACTTAGTTGCTAGAGTATCCACACCTAGGCTCTTATTTATAGAGCTTAACCTTTATTGAGCACGTTACCCTTCAGCCCCTTAGTCTGGGCAAGAGGGTTAGAGAGTGAATACTCAAAGTCCCCTTTTTTGGGGGGAGTAAAACGGCAGCTTTTGGTGGCCGCTATGATAAGTCAGCAGCCAACCTGGACGCAACATTAGAGACAGAGCTAAATCAAATTCACAGGGCTTAATTCAGTTGTGGACGCCCCATTGTTTCCTATGGGCGGCTAGAGCTACGGATCTCCCGCGCGGGAGATCTGTGTGGATTTTAAAAAAATCATATCTATGTGTGGACATTGGGCCTTATACTTGCCTCCCTTGTTGATCCTCCGGTGTCCGTGTTGGAAGTCGCCACTCAGTACATTGAGTGGCGCTGCTAAGTAGTCCGCTCATCATAAAATAAGAACAAGTGGACTACTTTGCAGCGCCGCTCAATGCACTGGCTTCCAGCCCTGATACATGGGAACGACAGGGGAGGTAAGTATAAGGCTTACATTCCTGGACTCAGCGGGTCACCTACTTTTAGCCCATACGTTTAGCTTATAGGGCTAAATAGAGGGTGATCATTCCCACTGCTGTGTTCTGGCCTGAGAAGTGTAGACTACTCCACCAAGCACAAGTGATACTTCTATCGGAGGCCGGTTGCTGTTGGACCTCTGAGGAAGCAAATGGGCAATAATTGAAATGCACAAAGATCAACAATCAAAAATCTTTTGTCGTAAGGTTTTGTTCATATCTGCATTATGGTTTCCGTTAGTAGCCGAAACCATGGTGTGGTGCTGGATCTGTTGCCGATCTACCAGTGGCTCCCAACAGCGGTTTTGTCATGTTGTCCATTCTTTTTGCTGGACAAAATATAACCATAGCACATAATATAACTTGGTGTAGTTTAATCAGCCTAATTTACTCATGCATGCATATAATAGTGGGGTAGATTTACAAATCCTGTGTAATATTTAGACACTATTATATGAGGCCAGACAATATAAAGATGCACCAAGGTTCTCACAGTGGCTCATGCTGGATGATAGATTTTGTGCGCGTTGAGGCGTTGCTGTCTAACTTTACATCCCCTCACTATTGGTTGGCTTGTTGTTTTGCACCAAAATTTTGGCACATTGTATTTCAAGCTATTCACTAAGCCATGGTCCGTTGTTACTTAGGACACAGAGTGCCTAAAACACACAAATGTGGTGCAAGGCATGAATGCCAGTGATGTGTTTTGTTTTTTTTTGTTTGAGCCAGAAATCTTGACTTATTTAGCTTGCCAAATCTCCCCCACAGATGACCGTAGATGTACATTGGCCTCGTTCAGAAGAAATTGTATAGCTTGTATATAAAATGACAAATAACTGTGGCCTCTGCAGTGCTAGGCACCCTATCAACACTTTAAATAGGTCCTGTCACTGCATAAGATCAGTGGGACTGGTGACCTCATGGCTCTCCAGCCGTAGCGCTCATAGTTCTAGGCCCTGTAGTGGGTTTTTTTTTGTTTGTTTTAAAATATGCTCTCCTTGCTTTACCTGGACAGGCTCTTGGGTCCATCTCAGGTCCAGCTCATTGACCTCGAAATGTGTCAAGTGGGCGATCCCCACTGCATCACTCTCAACAAGTGATGTTGGGCTTCATTGACAATTCAGCATCACCCATGTGAGCGGTGGGGGCCACTTGACATATTGAGGAGCCTGCACAGGTGAAATGAGAATCAGAGGGGTCGTGGGTACAGAGCCAATCTCTACTGACTTGATCCCATCAGCTCTATGGCTATACATGTCCTAACTGCCTATGCCCTGTTAAGTTAGGATGTATATAGGCGTCCACAGTGTATGGAGCGGGCTTGGGAGCCAACCCCCACGCCATAACAGCCATGATCAGAGATGGCACCGTTCGGGGTGTTTAACCCCTAAATTAACAGACATTTAAATGTCCCGAAACCGACCCCAAACTCCACCCCACCAGAGATTGCAGGAATGTCGTTTAGGTGTCATGGAAGCCTAGGGTGCCTCTTTAAATATGGTATATTTATAGTTCCAGTTAGACTTAGGTGCAAGTGGGCACAACTCTCATCAGACAACACATGAACATCAGTCGGTCTGCTGTCTGATTTACACATAGGCAGAACATTGACATGAACTGGCATTTCCTATTTCTCGTCCATGGACGGGATAGGAATAGGACATACCGTGTTTTTTTCATGTGGACCATTGCTATGGAAATCATTGCGATTCTCCACTCGTGGCGGGCAATTCGCAGCATGCTGCGAATTGCCCCTATTCTCTGCGGCCAGCCTATCTATCAGATAGGGCTCACCGGCGGAGATTCGCGGTGGCTCCTGCTCCCAGGCGGCGGAGACTTGCCGCGGGACTTCGCAACGCCCATGGACGGCAGGCCATAGATAGGCTGGCCGCGGAGAATCGGGGCAATTCGCAGCATGCCCGCCGCGAGCGGAGAATCGCAATGATTCTCCGCTCGTGGACAGGGGCTGGCGCTTTCCATAGCAATGCTATGGAAAACTTCGGCCGGCGTGATTCGCCGGCAGTTTACCGCCAGCGAATACACTGCCATGGACAGGGGGCCTTATGTTCTGTGAATGGAGGAAGAAGGGGTCGTGTGTACCGATGACTGCAACAGGGAATGGCTGATATGGGACCTGCATCTGTAGTTATCGACCTGCATCATAATAATGGTGCATGTGGCATCGGGAATAAGTTGTGTAAATGCAAACTGTGTGGCGTTACCAAGTTAGAGGTACTATGTAGCAGGTAGTGTACTAACTAGAGACTGTGAACTTGAACAGTGCAAACGGACTACTATCTGTAAAACTGCAGGTGTAGACGGCGTGCACGCTACCAGGCATGCTTGGCTGGTGGATTGGGGAATTCTGGAAACTGGTAGCAGCATAGCAGTTGCAGAGGACCCAGTGTATCCTTAGACGAGTGGCTGGGGCAGCCCAGTGAAATAATATCTATGATGGTAATGCACATGGGTTGAGTAAGTGCCATCAGTCATCCTGGGGGCCAACTGGAGTACCTGGCCTCAAGCAAGGACTGTAAATTATTGCACCTATTCTTCTGTTATGGATCTGCTGTTTCAGTGACTCTACCCACCAAGTGTATGAGTAACCATTTAAGCTTATACCTCTTTTAACCCCTTAAGGACCATGCTGTTTTGTACTTTAACCCCTTCCCGCTGCAGGGCGTAAGTTTACGTCCTGGGAGCCTGGTACTTCCCGCAACATCCCGCCGGCTCTCGCGATGTCATCGCGAGAGCCCGGCCTGTCACCATGGTAACAGGACGCCAGACACTGACGTCCTGTATTGCCTATGCCTATGATCGCTGTATAAGCGATAAGGCATGGCAGAGCAGTAGCTCTGCCATGCCTTATGACAGCGATCATCAGGGCAGTGGTTAAAGTCCCTCAGAGGGACTCAAACAGTGTAAAAAAACATTTTTTTTATGCTTTTTCTCAGATTAGCATAAAAAAGGTAAAAAAAATAAAACCCCACATATTTGGTATTGTCGCGTCCGTAACGACGTGTACAATAAGTTACACATGCTTTTGACTGTGCACGGAAAAAAACGCAAAAAAAAACGCTTAAAAACTGAGGCAAAATGCTAATTTTTAGCATTTTGCCTCACTAAAAACGCAATAAAAGTGATCAAAAAAGCCGTATGTACCCCAAAATGGTAACAGTAAAAACTACAGCTCGTCTCGCAAAAAATAAGCCCTCACAGAGCTCTGTACATAGAAAAATGAAAAAGTTACAGGACTTTGAATGCAGTGATTTAGAAAAAAAAAAGATTTCCAAAAAAAGGGTTTTTATTGCAGAAAAGTGGGAAAACCTAAAAAAAGTAAGAATTTTGGTATCGTTGTAACCGTACCGGTCCGCAGAAAAAAATGGAATGTCTCATTTATGCTGCATGATTAACGGTGTAAAAAAAAAATAAAAAAATCTATGGCAGAATTGATGCGTTTTCTCTCCCTGCGATCATAAAAAAAAAAAAAGTTTTACAATATAGTCAATGTACCCAAAAGTGACACCGATTAAAAACTACAGTTCGCCACGCAAAAAACAAGCCCTTATACAGCCGCGTCGACGGAAAAATGAAGTTATGACTTTTGATAAACGGAGAAGAAAATCCGCCAAAAATTGTTGCGTCCTTAAGCCCAAAATAGGCCGTGTCACTAAGGGGTTAAGGTAACAGACACTTCTTAGGGATTTTACCCATGTGGCGGTTTTACTGCCCTATTTTGTTTCCTTTAGCTACCAAAATTATTTTTACTGTGTTTTTTTCCCCGTGACATATAGGGCTATTTTTTAAATATCTTTTTCACTGACTTTTTTTTCCCTGTTTTTTTTTTTGTTTTATTGGAGGTAAAATGCTAAAAGGGGTTGTTTTTTTTTGTTTTTTTTTTTAAACATTTATAGTTATTTTTTTTTTTTATTTAGTATATTTATATTTCTAAAATAAAGTATGGGAATGGCTTACTCTATTTATTCCGAACGTTTTGATATATAATATATAGGCCGCCTGCACACGGGCGGAAATCCCGCGGCGGTATTTCCCGCGGGATTTCCGCCACTGAAAGTTTGCATAGGAGTGCATTACAATACGCACTCCTATGCAGACGGCCGCGGTTTGGCCGCGCGAAATCTCACGCGGCAAACAAACCGCGGCATGTCCTAATTTTGTGCAGGGCTCGCACTCACCCGGCCGCCGGGCGTGGGTGAGTACGCGCTCGTCTCTGCAGGCTCTCGGGTCGGGTCCCGCGACGAGAATTCTCGCTGCCGGATCCGACCCGCTCGTCTGCAGGCGGCCGTATGGTTTTAGTTTACAGGGCGCATACGGCGACTGTTTTTGTTGGCGTCGGCTTTGTGTTATTTTCTTTCTTATGTATGCATTGCTATTTTATTCTGTTATTTTGTTTTACTGATGTATAGGATTATGTTTTTTCTACTATGTCCCCCATGATGTCATGTAAGACCTCCTGGGGGACATTCACATGTTTGTTTGTTTTTTTGACACTTTCCCACTGTAGCTGGGGCATCCATAGGAGCCCCAGTTACAGGGGAAAACAGCCCCTGTAGTGACAATAGTCACTGGCAGAGCTGTCCAGGGTCAAGTCTGACCCTCCAGCTCTCCTGGAGCAGGGAACCCAGGCTGTCACATGCCCCCCCCCCCCGGGCTCCCGATGTGAAAGTTAGTTTACTTTCACTTGAGTACACAGTGCTAATTAAATGCTCCTGGTTACCAGCTGTTACTAACAGCTGATAACCCGTTCCTGACTCTGATTAATTGCAGAGCAGGAGGCTTAAAGCACTGCCGTAATTTTTACTATTGGAGGTGCTTTAAGCCCAGGACCAGGCGCTGTAAGGTTTACTGTGCCTGGTCCTTAATGGGTTAAGTCAGGTTCACATCTGCGCTGGAAATGTCTTTTGCAGATCCGGCACAAAAATACTGGAAGAAAAAGCAACGCATGCAGTGCTTCTTCCGGTAAAATGCCGGGCAACTGAGCGGAAACCAGACTCCATTATATGGGGTCTATTCGACATTGTTCACTTCCATCATAAAACGGACCTGTTCGACCAGGAGATTTCCCTTTTCTGCTCTCCGAACTAAGCAGGAAAATGGATGCCTTGCTGCAGATGTGAAAATAGCTTTACAGACGCTTATACTTCCCCTCTAAGTGGAGCACAAGTGTACTTAACAAAGAGGACTGTGCCTCTATGTGAGAACATCAATTGTTCTGGTTTGCACCAAAAGTGTTTGGAACATTCCAGTGGAGTGCAGTGCAGCCCTTCTCACATCTGTGCCATTGTGATTGTGGCCTAAACATAGCTAGTCCTGTAATCTAGACAATGCTCTGTAACCAAACAGCCTGGACTCCAGACTGATGCACTTCTTGGCTGGAAGCAGGAGGAGGATGTCTGCAGCCTCCAAGTGTGAACGACTCATGAGGAATAGTGAACTAAATATAAAGTTCTATATAACCTTTTGGTTGACTATTGAAGAAAATTTCTACAGTTTAGCAAATTAATGACCAAAAATCAAAGAAAAAAAAGTTGGTGCACTTTGCATATCTGAAAATGGATACTCATTTATAGGGTTGTTTATGATTGTGCATTAACAACCATTACACAATTACAATGATGAAAAATGATATTAATTTCTAATTAAAACCCATTTCTCTTTTTATTTTATCAGGTACAGCCAAAGAGGGAAGAACCAAGAACTCCTACCTTAAGCCAGCACATTCCAAAATTCTATTTTCCCAAAGGTTGTCCAAAAGCCAATATTAATGTGGATAGTATCATTTCAAGGATTGAGAAGACCTTTTCTACTCTTCCAAATGAGCGAGCTAGTCTTGAAGACATGAGCAAAGTAGCCAAGGTACAATTACTTAAATTAATTAAAGGCAGCGTAACACGGGACTGTTGGGTGCATAAGGGACAGACAGCTGTCCCACCAACTACTACTCCTGTGCTCTCACAAAGTCATTCAGAGAATGGAGGCTGAGCAGCCAGCGGTTTCTTCTGTCCTCCCGCCTCCATTCACTACATGGTAGTCTCTTGGTTTTTAGGTGAACCAAAAATCCCAAGGAATCCTTTCACGGTATTATGGATCCTATACTGTAAATGCACCAAAATACACTGAAGGGAAATGTGAATGTCATATTTAAAATATAAGAAAACAAGAATCAGCGCCTACTCACACAAAACGATTTTCAAAAGGATGTGAGATACTTTTGAGTACTCACCTGGTGCTCGGCCAAAACTCCTGTCCAGGAGATTGACCGGCACCTTATATCCGAGCTGGTATATAAAGCATAATTTGGTATATATAGA
The DNA here is from genome assembly GCF_035609145.1 of Eleutherodactylus coqui. Lineage (NCBI taxonomy): Eukaryota > Metazoa > Chordata > Amphibia > Anura > Eleutherodactylidae > Eleutherodactylus > Eleutherodactylus coqui. The sequence continues at coordinate 385,816,597 of NC_089837.1, read as the reverse complement.
AATAGAATAAATAGAGGATATAAACATTAGGAGTATTAATATAACATAAATGGTAATTTTTAGAACGAAATTTTTAGAATGAAAACTTTAGAATGTATTTATAAAGTATTTGGGTATTCATATATAAAATGTTGTTTTTTACAATGGAGGAGGTCTATTTGATAAAGAATGAAGATAGTTATATAGTATATTTAGTAGTAAAATCGGGAAATGTAATTAATGGCTAATTTGAATATAGTAATATCTCTATTTTTAGAATATAATTTTAGTAGTTATTTATAGATATAGATAATTTATGTTTTTTAAATAATATTGTGGAATATAGCAGATAATGAAGAGCATAAGCGAGTTGAACGGACTTTTAAATAGCATGTTTTGCTGCTTTTTATGAATGGAGAACCGTAGTAGTATGTAAAGGGTTACTGATTAATGATATGACGTGTTATCCCACATGAAGCAGAGGGCGGCTCCTAAAGTTGGCGTCTGAGCACTCTCGTGAGTCTTAGTAATCTATAAAATGTGTACTGTGTTGTTTAATTGTATGCCTGAAGAGAGCGGGTAAGCCCGCAGAAACGCGTAGCAAAGGAATCAATAAACCATTTAAAGTGATTTACGGACATTGTGTCCTCTATCTCTGCTGGAACCCACGAGCGCGGGGGAAATTTTTCCATTTGATACGAGATATTTAAAATATAACCTTTTCTAGGAAAAGGTTAAAATATAAGATGCCTCAATAATTCACAATAAATTTGTCAAAATCAAACGTACCAAAGGCATTGATAATTGTCACATGGGTAATGCCATACCACATGTATGGAAAAGGTTAATCTATAACACAGCGATAAGAAGGAAATCTATGCAAAATATATTTCAGTGACTATAAAAGTGATAATGATGATTATAAAGATGGCTCTTACCGCTCCTGTAGACCCGTCAATCTATCTAGGTACGATGATTTTTTATTTTTTTTCCATGAACATTGTTGGCTGTTAAAAAAAATAAATAAATAAAAAAAAATTTCTATACTCTCCTATTCCTCCACATGCAGTCTCCTTACGGCATCTCCTCCTCTCTGAGGTTCTCCAGTTCACCGGAGTTGTGAAGGCATCATTCCTCGCATTCTCCTTCCTGCAGGTCAGTGAAGGTCACGTCCCTGTGACGTAGCGTTCACTGGCTAGGAAGGAATGCTGATCTATTGCAGGGACAGCTGGCATGCACAGTCTCTGCAATAGCTCGGCACTCCCTGCTGGGCTGTGAACTAGTGACGTAGCGTACCTTGCCGGGCAGGAAGGAGACTGTCTGTGAACGTACGTAACCTCACAGTAAGCAGAGGAATCGGCCAGCTGGAGGTCAGGTGATCCCCCGGGACTGCAGCAGACAGGAGAAGATCAGCGAAGAGAAGATCTGGTAATTAGACTGACGGGGAAGGAATAATTAAGTATAGAATAATTTTTTAATTTTTTTTTAATTTTTTTTTTTTTAATGACAGAACCCCTTTAAGGGTGAGCTTAAAGGGAATAGACTGTCCCTGAATATCCCTTGTAACTAAATCAAGCTACGCAACAAGGTGTGACCTCATTGCCCTAAAATGAGCGCCTTCACGGATACCCTTAAAACTCTAAAAACTCTGTTATGACCCTATTTAGAATATAGAAGCAGGGAATACAAACGGGGACAACATTGAGAGAGACATCCGCAGTTAATGGCAGAAGGACCCAACACGTTTCATCCTACCCACGGACTCATCAGGGTACAAATGGAGGAGGAAAAAAACAAAACCGGACCAAAGCACTGCGTAACGGAAAAAAATCTTTATAAAATACATGTAATATGATCATAAATTGCACATAATCACTGAACAGCACTTCAGAGAGTGATTGCCAAAAAATGCAATCATGCAGCATCTTGTAGATACAAACCACAAATCTAATCAACAATCATGCAGCAACCAATACGGCAAATCTGTATACATGTGACAGCAGTAAGCAGACTGCATATGGCACTAGTGTGACATAGGAAAAGACTCCATAATGCAGCGTACGGCCAGCATGATGCATGCAGTTACTTAGTAATACGGCTCTACCGAGGCATCACACTGCTGCTTTAAAGGGAACATCTTGTGTTTTAATTTTAGCTTTAAGTCTGTAAAACCAGAATATTGTATTTGATCCATTTTTAATTTCTTTGTAGCCATGAATTCTTTTTTTAAGACTTTTCGTGAAGCAGCCATATTTGAGAGGCCCTCTTGATTCCTGTGTTATCTATATGGACAGCTGTGTTTGCTTTATGGCAGCTGTAGTAAACAGGAGTCAGTTGTAGAAGCAATGTCCTAGAGGACTTTGTACTCTGGGAGTGATGAAGTGTAGCCCCCTCCCCTATATAGAGATTAAAGAATAACACATTGGCCTGTTGCGTCTGCTCTAGTGGCCAGTGTGAAAACTGAAATATTTTAAGATTTCGTCTCCCTCTACAGCTGTATCTCCTCCCTAATGACACAAATCAAAAAGAGTTTGGCCTCTACAGCTTAAAGGGGTTGTCCCGAGGCAGCAAGTGGGTCTATACACTTCTGTATGGCCATATTAATGCACTTTGTAATATACATTGTGCATTAATTATGAGCCATGCAGAAGTTATAAAAAGTTTTATACTTACCTGCTCCGTTGCTGGCGTCCTCGTCTCCATGGTGCCGACTAATTTTCGCCCTCCGATGGCCAAATTAGCCGCGCTTGCGCAGTCCGGGTCTTCTCCTGTTCTCTATGGGGCTCCGTGTAGCTCCGTGTAGCTCCGCCCCGTCACGTGCCGATTCCAGCCAATCAGGAGGCTGGAATCGGCAATGGACCGCACAGAAGCCCTGCGGTCCATGAAGACAGAGGATCCCGGCGGCCATCTTCAGCAGGTGAGTATGAAGACGCCGGACCGCCGGGATTCAGGTAAGCGCTGTGCGGGTGGTTTTTTTAACCCCTGCATCGGGGTTGTCTCGCGCCGAACGGGGGGGGGGGGGGTTTTAAAAAAAAAAAACCCGTTTCGGCGCGGGACAACCCCTTTAACTCAGTGCCAGGAGGTCACTGGGTTTCCTAAGGGCTTTAGTGAGATACCCAGGGCAGCCTACTAATTGTGCCTGCTGTTAAAGGGGTATTCCAGTGTTTGAATGAGCAATATCAAATAGAAGAGTTATTTCACATGCAGAAACGGTACAACAGTAACGCTACATCATAATGAGTTTGTAATGACCTTTTCCTTTTTTTTGCCACATTGTTGCTCCCTACGTGCCCTCCTTGACTTCAGTAGCAGACTACCGTTCCTATCTTGCATCGCAAACATGTTGCTTTCCTCTGTTGATGGAGTCTCACATAAGTTCCCAGCTATACACCTTTGTAACACTGGTGACCAGCAAGCAGAATACGGGTCATAACCTTAGCCAGCAAACTATAAACCTCACATGTTTGGGTCAGTAAGTGGTGTGATTATGTGGAAAACTGCTGAAAAGATTTAAAGGGGCTGTCCGGGTGCGAGGCAACTTTTAAAAAATGAATCCAGTCCTGTTAAAACAATAAAAGCAGGGGTAATTGCCCATCCGCTGCCGTGGCATTCCAGCGCTACAGCCCTAGCATTTTTTGTGGACCAGATACCACCTGACTGCTACAGCGAATCCGAGGACGCAGCAGTTGGGTGCCATTCTCCCGGCATCATGGATGCCAGGAGAATGGCTGCTTATGTGGCTTCTGTTCCACATCAAAGACCAGGGAGAGAGCAGGGCTGCAGCGCCGAATCAATGGGGCAGAGGATTGGCAAGTAACACTGCTTTTATTGTTTTAACAGGTTTTGATCTTTTTTTTTTTTTACTTGCCTCACTCAGACAAAGCCATTTAAGGCCGGCTGTACACGAACTATCTGGACCCCACATTCGTCAGTCATAGGCAGTACAGATTTTTTTCTCTAAATATTAGTATTTCCCACGCTGTAGCTAGGCGATGACACGGGTACCTGCAGCCCATCTGCAATGCCAATTTGTCAATTGTGGATGGGCTGCGGGTCGGACGGCCTCCATTAACTTCAACGGAGGCCGTCTGCAGCAAAATAGAGCACTCTGCATTTTTGTTTTTCCCCTCCGCTTACGGAATACGCAGTTCATTTTCGGGAGTGTGAGACAAAAAGTGAAGGTACATACCTTTTCAATGCATGCGATTTGCTACAGATCCTCTGCGGATTCCACAATTGGAATCTGGTCGTGTGAGGCCGGCCTAATTACGGTACTACATATCGATAAATTTATTTACCCCATGCTTTCAATAGAAGTCGTGTTTTATATACCGGACTACCCCTTTAATTCATAACTAAAGCTCACGATCTTCAACAATATATGAACATAACATCCATTCAATCAAGGCCTGTGGGTCCCATGTTTGTCTTCTCGGTGACCCTCGGTATAGGAATACAGTCTGCTGCAGTTGAACAAACAGTATGCTGATACATACCAGATGGAGGCCTACATTGTTAGAATGTATCAGGTAAATGGGGGTCCTATGAACACATATAATACATCGTGTGCATGTAGCCTCACTATACTATAGATTGGCCTACAGATGCAGCAAAAGTTACATTTAACATAGGAAGTTTTCTGCAACTGTGTATTTGACATGTTAAGTGTCAAGTTAACATTTGATACATCCGTAGATATTTCGGCCATTGTTATGGCCAAGTCATTCATAGCTTAATATTTTTCTTCTGATATATTATCGGGCCTTTTGCTTTCTGGCTCTGTGTTTTCAGCATGGCCTATAATGTTGAAGAATGCTTTGTTTGCCCCTCCATGCACATTGTTTAACATTTCTGCTGCGTGCGCCAGAATTTCCTACTGGGACAAACACCCAGGATAGCTTAGAAGACAAATGCTGCTCGTGATTAATTGGAGAATTTAAGAGCTGGCTCTGGCCTGTCTTCTATCATTACCTTGTATTACAGTGTGTCATTTCCACAAGGCTATATATGGCCATCTGGTAATGTTTGTCTCAGCCTGAAGGTTTACAGTGCAGAACTTGCTGCCTCCAGATGCTCCGAGTTATCTTACTAGTCAGATGGCCATAAGAATACATACAGCTTTCTGTTTCCTGACAAAGTTAAATTGACTTTAGAGAGCCAGGAGAAGAAAAGGAAATCTAAGTGCAATTAAAATGCTATGTCCGCTTTACTGCCTGCTCTTCCCAGTGTTGGTAAAGACTTGCACTACAGTTTTAATTAAATTGCCTATTGGAATAGCTATAAAAGGAATTTGAGTAGTTTTAAGTAAGATATTCATAATTCAAGAATACTTTACAACTTGCATATATTTTTTTATATCCTAAGGCTTGTGAATGCCCACTTTATTGGAAAGCACCGTTGTTTTATGCAGCTGGTGGGGACAGGACCGGATACGTGTCTGTTCACAAGTTTGTGGCCATGTGGAGAAAGTAAGTGCATAACTTTTTTTTTTTCTTCACAGTTTGCACATAATAGGCAAGCTAACAAATTGAGAGTTGGTCTACCTTAAATTGGGAGTTTTAGGCGTTTAAGCACACAGCAGGGACCTGTACAGGAAGATGTACAGCAGTACATAGTCTCTTACAAAGTTTGCTGTTACAAAGCAACTATCCACTCTTAACCCTTTCCAATCCAATGTCGGGCCTGCCCCGACATCATCATTTTCCTCCACAGCTCCAATGTCGGGACAGGCCAGACAAATCGGGTGCAGATACTCTTGCACGGATCCTCATCAGGGACCCCCGAGGAGAAGGCAGAAATGATTTTTAACTTTTTCTGCCTTCTCCTTTACACATTACATAGCTGGACGGAATCTCTCTGCATTACATAGAGCTATCATGTGACCGCCGGTGTTACCTGACCCCAGCGGTCACATGATCGCCGAGACGGGAGGCAGAAGGGGGAATGCGGAAGTATTACTACCGCATTCCCCCCACGGTGCAGTGAGCACCTGCACCCTCCTGAACTGAACTCTGTCAGTTCAGGAGGGTGAAGGGAAAATGTATTTTTTTTCTCATCCATTCTCCCAAGCTCCAATGTATTTGGAGCTGGGGAGAATGGATGAGAAAAAATAAATGGATTGGAAAGGGTTAAGCAATTCCTCACCCTGTACCCAGTCAGGTCCCGCTTTTACATGGGACGACTATCTCTCAAAATTGCTCGCTTGAGCAATCTTTTTCAGTCAGTAGTTGGCCCGTGTAAAGGTACCTTTTAGTCATGAAAATGAAGGGGCCACGGCGCTCCGGTAAGAGATTTTACCCCGCTTATTAATTATGCTAGCACTGCAGTCCATACCTGCGGCTGTGCCTACATGATTAGCTTAGCTTGGTCTCCTACAGATATGTATGTGCTGGGTCATTGATGCTTTACTCCCAGAAAACCCCTTTATAGTATTCTTCCACACTGACTCTTCGTTGTATATTTCAGGGTTTTACAGACTTGCCACGATGATGCTGCAAAGTTTGTGCAGCTATTAGCCAAGCCAAGCTGCGTTTACTTGGAGCAGGAGGATTTGATACCATTTTTACAAGTAAGCATGGTACTTTTATTTTTGTGGGTTCTTGCCCTTCAGCTCATGATAACGATCCCTAATTGATTGTAGTGTTTGACTGCTAGCTACACATATGAAGTATAAATTCCAAGGCTCAGCTCAGGTTTTCTGGATGGTTTTATAAATATAGAATCTGACTCCTGACATAAAGAGTGTTTTATGTACGGTACCTCATTGTGTATTGGTGCGTACAACCTGACGCAGGTAACCCCCTTCACTTTGTGTTTAGTATAAACTCTTAGGAGTCCTGACACCTAGAATTATCCCATTTTTAACTTTTAACATTTCTATTTTGTTCTCGTTTGGTTTTGTCCCCCTTCAATAGATTTGGCCTTTTTTTCCTGCTTTTTATGCTTTAGCAGTAGTAATAATTTTTTGCCACCTTCTGTCTAGTTTTATACAGTGATGTCAGCTACACTAAACCTATTGCCAGCTTCTCTAGTGAACCCAGAGTGGTTTCTTTTCTCTTTTTCTTTTGCTAGTTTCTTTGACATAAAGTTTAGTTGCCCTTAAGATGGCCATTTTAATGGTGTCCACTGGGCACTCACTCTTGCTGGTTAATCTACCATGTTAATTACATTTTTGAAAAAGTCATCCATATCCTTGAAATTAGCATATGAAAAGAAAACGATCAGGTATGTTGACATCCAATGTGCCTGACCCTTCTGTCCATTGACATCTGTCATTGGAGCAAGAGTCTGGATTCTGCCATGCACATTAGATGGTCATCTGGTCCCACAAAAATCAAGGGGATTTGGTTAACCTTCATCTAAGTGTATGGACATCTTAAGAGCCAAGGGCAGAATTTAGCTATGGATATAGAGATACAATAGAACTCAGACCATTTCAGAAGCTATTCAAAACAAGTAAAGCAAAGTACTTGCAAAGCTGCTCACACTTTATGTAACGTCAAACTGAAATTGTGTTAAGGGGCGAGTTACACTTTGAGCTGGCCACCACTCATTTGAAGTTATTCGTGGCCTACTAATGGTTTGCTAATATCATGTTTCCTCTCTTTCCTACAGGATGTGGTGAACACTCACCCTCACTTAACATTTTTGCGAGAAGCCTCAGAATTTCATTCCCGGTACATTACCACAGTACGTAGCCCGTCTCTACAGTACTAACACTATAGCAGGAAAAGAGCCTTATCAAAGCCATAAAGGGTTGTCTCAGCACAAGGACTGACAACATATTGCTAGGCTTTTAAGAGTCTGTTGGTCATCCCAGGGGACTGGTCTCTGACCACCAGCATTGCCGAGCACAAGAGGCCTCAAATCCCTGTTCTTTGCCCAACATGACAAGCATGAGCCATTGTTGTCCATAGAGCTAATTTGGAGAGTCAGGAACAGCCAAATGTGTGGTTTCTAGTACTACTATTCATTAGGCATGGTCATAAACGATGAGTGCATTATTGTCAGACAACCCCTTTAAATGGAACCTCTCATGATGTAAATGGTGTCTGTTCTGCAGGCGTTATGTTGTAGAGCCGGAGGAGCTGAGCGGATTGGTTTAGAGTTTTGTGGAAAATTCTGTATAATTTGCATGTCTTTAATTTAAATAGTCACTGCATTTTCAGGTAGTTTGTGCTTATGTGATTGCCAATGTGATAACTAGCAAAAGTGCAAATCAGTAAAAACTAGTAATGCGCTCAGACACTAGGTCAGTAAGATCGGAATAGACTCACCCGGCAGATGGGAGGGAGATCAGCTGGTGGCCGAAAACTATCTTCCCGCTGGATGTCCAGGAACACCTTGTAAATACAGAACACACTGGGTCCACGTCCAGGGTGTAGACACGAAGGTTCCGCTTTTATATAGAATAGGAAAGTGGGTCTCTGGCAAAAGACCCAGAATACAAAGTTCATCGCCTAAAATCCTTATTGGTTCTCTATCATAATACGATCGATCCATAATAACGGTTCCACCATCCTTTTTTTTTTTTTCTTAAGGAATTTGTTTTTAGCCAAAAGATAGTTAACAAATAAACACAGGCAACTGGCACCACAGGTGCCATACTCATAAATGTGGTACATTGCATAGATACCAGGACAGAATAATCATTGCCTATGTATATACGTGCATTCCTTTTTGACACATAATGCTTGGCTAAGACTTTATATTTTATCTTTATCAGCTACTGCTAATCAACAGAATCACAGAGGAAACAAACAAACTGCAAATGAACTAAATCTAACATAGTGCATTAGTAGTTTTTACTGATTGTCTTTACCCCCACCTATCTAATGGGGGGGTTTACTTTTCCCCTCATTTGCGGCTCTTCACTGAGGTGGATCGTGTGAGGATCTTGAAGAACCTCCCAGGGAATATTGTGTGTCGTCTATGGTTCCAAGGCGCTATCCAAAAGTGCAAATCAAATTTTTTATTTTTTTATTTTTTTATTTTTTTTTACCTAAAATGACATTTTTGTATTGAAAAAGCCCTCTAAAGTGCTGACCACTAGAAGTCTTCCTTCTAATTTACAGTCCACTGCCTGTTCTCAAGTGATGTCAGTCTTGTTATCTTTATTACTAGAGACGGGCAACAGGAAGAGGAGGAGTGGGATGACTTGCACTGTCTTTACAAGTTAATGGAGGAGAGAGGCATGCTGCTAGAGCTAACCTAAAATTAGAGCTACATTCTTCAAAGGCGAAACTAATTTAATGCAGGATAGAAGTCATATAGTGTAGAAATATGTTGTTCCTCATGTACACATACCATGGCTTATTCTGAAAAGTCATTTTAAAGCCGCAGTATGCTTTAAATCCCTCCTGATTCTTAGCTTTGGTGTCCATTGGCTGTTTCTGCTTTGTAATGGACTGCTATCTTTGTATGCATAGTGGGTCATAAAGTAGGACTGCCCCTGTGAGTTGAGAACCCAGAATGGGCAGGGATTTAAATGAATGAAATGCAAGTTATACTGAATCTTTTCTGACAAAACTAGATATCAATCTTCTCAGCTCCTCCTGTTCTATAATATACTGCTGGCAAACTGCACTGCATATACAATCTCGATAGGTTCCCTTCGTGTGTGCTCCCACCGAAAACTTAGCTGTATATACAACTAACCCCAATATTCATCTTTTCACATTTACATCAGTCCATGTAGGTGACTAACTGGAGGTAACACCAGTCACCAGTGACTTTCTTCTATGAAAAAATGATTGCGGAATCAATAATAGATCACCTTTGATCATGGAGAGCCTTTGCTTTAAGGTTCCTTTACATAGGGTGATTATCGCCCAAATAATCGCTAGAAACAGTGAATCCAGGTGATAGTCACTGGAGTGTTGGCTACTAACACTCGGCACTGAGTGAGAAAACACTCACTTGTCAGAGTTGCTTGGTTTTTAGGTCACCTAAAAACCAAGCAACTGTTGGCCCATGTTAACAGGAGTTGCTCAATCGTTGAGCGACTGCCTGTTTACAATGAATGGAGATGGTTGACTGGCAGAGATCTGTAGCCGCTCTGACTCCATTCACAGAACTATCGCTCCTGTGTAAAAGAACAAGAGCAATAGTCACATTCAACACATTTGACAGGAAGGCTAGCATAGATGGCATTCGCTTAAGGCTACATTCACATGGCTGAGGGCGAAATCGGGCCATGAAAATGTAGTTCTCACGACGATGTGAAGTTTGATTCTAAATTGCATCGCTTCTGTGAAATTGCGATCCTCACGTGCGTGATAGAATCACAAGTGTTTCCCATTGACTTCAGTGGGAAACATCACATTCGCAAGCACATCGCACAGCATGCCTTTCAATGTCTTTTAAGGTCCCATTGAAAACAATTGGCGAGGTGTTCCGAAGGAATGCCAAAAGATAGAAAATGCTGCGATTTATGTTGCAGCATTGCGAGGAAAACAAAAATCGCTCATGTGAATGGATTTCATATTTGTACGCATTGCGCAATACTCGTGCGAGAATGTCGTTCATATGAATAAGCCCTTCTACTAAACTCACAAGCACACTTAGAAATCTGCTGTAGATTATTTTCACGGGGTGACTGCCCCAGTATTAAACGGCAATGAAATGGTTTTGTGCTGTAAAATAATTTGTAATTTCTTTGTAGGTAGTTCAAAGGATATTCTACCTTGTAAACCGGTCGTGGTCTGGTCGGATCACATGTGCGGAGCTCAGGAAAAGCAATTTTCTGCAAGTGAGTGTGACCCATTTTATGCGGACGTGATCACATCTGTACTCAGATAACCCCTTCAAGCTGTACAATTGTTTACCACCTGTCATGCCCAGAGTGTCTTTATACACACAGTATAACGGCATATATATAGGCTTAGAATGGAGCTAAATAGTTTCTGTTGGATTTATTTTGCATTGTATGCTGTGTAGCCAGCGCCCTCTCATAGAAGTGAATGGGAGTTGGAGGCAGCATAGTACAGCAAGCTTCATGCTTTCTACATCTCAAACATTATGTAAATAGTGTTCTGCTATGCTGGTTCCCCAACTCCCATTCCCTTCTTTCGGCATTACAGAAGCTGCGTGCAATGGCCAATTTGTCTGTTTAATTGGCCCTGATGACCAGGGGCTGTGTACAGCCATATTTGATGCAGACAAAAAGCACTTTGGCGTTCAGCCACTGCAGTTTTTAAGTGTCTGCATGATTTTGTGGGATACCAGCTGTTACCCAAAAAACAGCAAGGCTGTTAGAATTAGCCCAGTGGTTTTGCGGGTGAGACTGCTGGTTTACACCATAATCATGTGTGCAATTTACTCCATTTAAAAACCACAGCAGCTTCATGACTACTTTTTTTTTTTGCCCTGCCTTTTCTCTAAATTTGTGCTAAACTGTAATATGAGGCACAACCCCAAATGGCACAGTACCTTAAAAAGATTAAGTAGATTTCTTATCCCGAACAACCCCTTAAATGGAATCTGTCGCCTACTTTTAGCCCTATGAGCTAAGCTTATGGGCTAAAAGCAATGGCTCGCTGAGTCCGGGGATGCAAGTGTTATACTTACCTTCTCCGTCGTTCCCCCAATGTTAGTGCTAAAAACACCTGCTCGAAGCATCGAGCAGCACTGCAAAGTAGTCCATCTATTCTAATTAATAGGCAAACTACTTGGTAGCACCACTCAAGTCACTAAGCGGTGGCTTCCAGCACTGACACTGGAGGAACAACAGGGAAGGTAAGTATTAAAACTTACATCCATGGACTCAGCGGGTCGCCTACTTTAGCCCAAGGCTTAGGTTATAGGGCTAAAAGTAGGTGATGGTCACAAAGTATTTGAAACTTAAAGAGACTAGTCTATGAAAAGCATTGGAAAGCGTATATAGGCTCCTGTAAAATATACGGCATACAATATATGCAGTCTTATATTGCATAAGTGATAGGTCCATACTGCTACCCTGTTTCCCTGAAAATAAGACCTACCCTAAAAATAAGACCTAGCATGATTTTCCAGAGTTTTTGAGGATGCAAAATGATTTTTCAGGCTTTTTGAGGATGCTTGAAATATAAGCCCTACTCCAAAATTAAGCCCTGCTAACAGTTAACTTAAAAAGTCAATTTAAATAGTGTCCAGGCAGCTATACATGTGTCCACCTCTTCAAAACTGCACTGATTCTTTTCCCATCTGCAGTGATGCCAAATTGAATAGTGTTATGGCTGAGCATGCACAGACTCCGCTCCTTTTAATGGGGCCGATGTAAATTGCCTGGTAGTTGGCTTTTTTTCGGCAGTCACATTGAGAGTGAAAAGAATGGCTACGGGCATGCACGACCGTCACTCCACTCGGTCGTCTCCTCGCTGTGTGGGGGTGCAGTGGGAAGTAATAAACTTAGAATGGCCTGCCATTCGGAGCTATAGTAAATGCCAAGAGTTGGAAACTTCAGTATTGGGATACTGCATTCTGTTGTAGTAAAGCAAGTTAACAAAATGTGGACCTGAACTAATCTTCCTTCTATATTAGCCAGTGGATGTAGTTATCAGCCTACTGAAGTAGAACCCTTCTTGGCCTACGTGTTCAGTCTTCTTTATCCATCAGTGAAGAGCACACAGTCATTCACTCCTTTTCTTTTTAGCATGTGGCACTGTTGGAGGAGGAAGATATCAACCAGTCAACAGACTATTTTTCATATGAACACTTTTATGTAATTTACTGCAAGTTCTGGGAGCTTGACACCGACCACGACTTGTACATTGATGAGCAGGATCTGTCCAGGCACAATGACCATGGTAAAACAATCTCTTCTCACAAACGTTATAATGGTTTCTACTGTACTCGCTCTATCATTCCAGCCATCTGGCAATGTTTAGTTTTGTGGGTTTTTTTTGTTTTTTTTCATCTGTGTGTTTATTTAGTTTTTTGACTCATGACTGTGTGCAAGTAAACAAAATTCACCACCTCTTACTTCTATGGTTTTATATATCATGACAAAAAAGGTGTTTTTTAGAAGGTCCTAAATTTAGGTGAATTTATCCATGTGTATGGTCAGATCACAACCTAGTCCTTTCGGAGATTTAGGCCTCCTTCACACGGGTGACAACACATCGCTGCGAGAAAATCACAGCGATATTGCATCGCTGCACCGTGCGATATATCTGCCATATTCTCGCAGCAATACCGCGATTTTGTAGCGCTACAAAGTCGCATGTGATGCTACAAAATTAAATACAAGCTCTACCCCGAAAATAAGCTGTAACTAAAGGAGGAAAAAAAAGTATACATCACCTATTCCGCACTGTCCGGGGCACAGCCGCAGCTTCTCCCCAGGTGCCGACACTGATCTTCTTCTTCATCCTCTGGCCAGGGATTGAAAAATCCCCGGCTGCTGGAAGCGCTGGCTGTGATTGGCTGACACTTAGCCTATCACAGCCAGTGCTCGAAGAATGGCTGTGATTGGTTCAATCACTGCCATTCATCGAGCACTGGCTGTGATTGGCTAAGTGTCAGCCAATCACAGCCAGCGCTTCCAGGAGGCGGGGATTTTTGAATCCCCGGCCAGAAGAGAAGAAGATCAGTGCCGGGACCTGGGGAGAAGCTGCGGCCGGGCTGACAGCTCGTCTAAGGTGAGGTATGTGTGTTTTTTTTTTTTCCTTGCAGTTAGGGCTTAGATTATAGCTTTGACGGTAGCATTTGCTACTGTCAAAGTTGCATCACATCGCATGCAAACCGCGTTTTCATGCGATGCAACAGAGAGGAAGGCTCCATAGGCTAACATGGGCTACAAAACCTCGCGTGTCGCGGGCATATTGCCGGACCTGCGAGGTTTGTGTGTCGTTTTGTAGCATGCTACAAAACATCTCATGTGTGAAGGAACCCATAGGAAACCATGGGCTTCTCATACATGCGATTTGTAGCATTGTAGCAATGCTACAAAATCGCGCAACTTTGCCGCCCGTGTGACGGAGGCCTTATTGTGATGTGACTCCCAGACCCGTATTTAAATGGCGGTTGAATGAAGCCCTTATTCAAGAGCCTAATGTCTCAGCGCAGATTTCCAGTCAGATCTCTGATAAAATCTATTATACATTTGCCAAATACTATGTGTCACTTTATAAGGAACATAAGGGCAGTGTAGAGAGTCTAGGGCACAATTTCATTGAATACCTCCTGCTGCCCACCCTTTCTCAGGACCAAAGAGAGTCTCTGAATACTTCTGAGGAGATTGCTGAGACCATTGATAATCTGAAATTGGGAAAGGCCCCAGGCCCAGATGGCTTCACACAATGGATAGAGACCTCGGGGGGCACTAAGGCTCCATTATGGTTTAACTTAAGGCTCATTTACATTGGACGATGCCCGACACTCGTCCCCGTATCCCCGTGAACCTGCACTGGAGCTAGCACCGCTGGCTTGCACACGGAGCGGTCAGCAGGGGGGCGGAGCAGTGCAGGAGATTTCTCTCTGCTCGCTCCCCCACCCCCCTCTCCATTCACATAACACAGGCGCTGTTTGCTATGGAACAGTGGCTGTTTAAACTGCACCATGAGCGATGATCGTAATCGCTTATCTTTTGTGCTGCTAACAGCGCCTGTGTTATGTGAATGGAGAGAGGTGGGGGAGCAAGAGAGGAGAGAAATCTCCTGCACTGCCCCGCCCCCCCTGCTGGCCGCTCCATGTGCAAGCCAGCTGCGCTAGCTCCCGTGCAGGAACACTGGAGCGAGGAAACACAGGTACAATGTCGGGCATTGTTTTCCCGACACTCGTCCAATGTAAATGAGCCTCAAGAGGTGTACAGAATATCTTCTAATACATTCCCAGGTCTGATGTGGTCAGATAGCTCTATTGTTCCTAATTTGTGCAATATTGGCCCGCTCACATATCACTCATTCTGAATATGGAGAAAGATGCGTTTTAAATATAAGCCCTCTACAAAACCCTAAAGAATGCTTCCCGTAATTCCAAACGTGAGACTTCTGCCAAGTCTGGACCGAGTTCACTTCGAATGGTGGAAGAATAATGAAGTGACAGACCTCTATCACTTTGTAACGGGATCCCATCTACTAACATTAGCCCAATTTTTGCAGGAGTGATCCCCTGAGAAAAGAAATTCTGTCCTTGCTTTATAGCATACTGAATAATCCATTGGTAGTTCCAAAAGGTTTTATTGAAGTATCGGATAACATTTGCATTAAGCTTATTTGAGTCCCCACGCAGGGGGTGCAATAATGTTGAAAAGCATATAACAATAACATAACATTTTTATTTTATTTATTTTTTTTTTTTTCCTGTTCGGATTCCACCATGTTCTTAATGTAGGCAATGGACTGGTTTAAGTGTTCAAGTTTTTCTCCTCTTCTGTGTCCCTTAATTCCACCATTGTATGTTGTGTGTTGCCTTTGATATCCCTCTCCCCCGCCCCACTCCTCTTTTCCACATCCTTCCCCCTCCTGTTATCAGTCTTTATTTGTTCTTCTATCGGTTTAGTAGCTTATGAACTAAGGGGTCTGGTTAAGCCTGATATATCTAATGAGATGGCCCAGGGCGTCCAGGTCTTGAGAAATAGGTCCATTTTGTCATCCCTCATGGCCGACAGTTTTTCATAAAGCATCATTCTTGATATTCTAGTTATGATTGGTTCTATATGAAGGGTGGGTTTCATCCATTGGAATGCGATGTAGATTTTGGTTGCCATACAGATCTGCTGTGCTAGTTTGTGTTGTTGGTTATTGTATCCCATGGGTTTGTCAGCCAGGAGGCATACAGATGGAGTGAGGGGGAATGTCTTACCCAGTACTCTAGATATGAGGTTGGTTACTCTTCTCCAGAGGGCGGCCACTATGGGGCAGGTCCACCATGTATGTAGGATTGTACCTAGGTTATTGCATCCCCTGAAACAGTTCGGGGAGGTGGTAGGGGAGTACTTATTTATCGTTGTGGGGACTAGATATGCTCTGTGGAGTATTTTTACTGCGGTTTCTGCTAAGGTTACTTGATGACTGCCTTTTGCTGCGAATGTGCAGCAATGATGCCATCGTGGTAGAGAGAGGGTAACACCCAGATCTGACTCCCAGCGTGTCATAAAGGGGAGTTTTGTGCCTTCTGGGGGTTTATTCATGGAAGCGTAGAGTGTAGATATTACGCCCGATTGAAGTGGTGACCGTAAGCAGGTTCTCTCGAAAGGTGTAGGGGCGGTTGGCGGATTAGTAGTGTTCAGTAGGGAGCGTAGGAAGCTGTATATTTGCCTTAGTTCAAACCATAGGTTTTCTGGGACTGTGTATTTATCTATCAGTTGTTGCATAGATAGTTTCCCACAGGGCATGAACTGGTGTAGGGTCGTGATGTGTTTGGCTCGCCACCATTGGTAATTTTGTTCTTGTAGGCTAAGGGGGAACGCCTGATTGGGGATCACCGGTAGTAGTTGTGGGATGGGTGACATCATGGCATATTTAAATCTGTTCTTTCTCCAAATCAAAAATTGGTGGTGGGTTAGTGGGGCTAGGTGTTGTATGTTTGTGGGTTTCCAGTTTTTATCCCAGAATATGATACCTAGGTCCAAAGGGGCCAGAAGGGCAGTTTCCACCTCTGCCCACAGGGGTCTTTTCCTGCCGGCGAACATTAGGGGGATTTGTGATAGTTGCGCTGCTATATAATATTTTTTCAGGTTGGGTACTGATAGGCCTCCGGTTCTCTTGTGATAGTGCATTACCTTTTGTTTGATTCTGGGTCGTTTGTTCCTCCAGATAAATTGAAATATGGCCTTTTGCATTTCTTGTAAGTCTTTAGGGGGGATTCCAATGGGGAGGCATCTGAATAAGTATAGTAGACGGGGCAGAACGTTCATTTTAATAGAGTTGATGCGTCCTATCCATGAAATGGAGGGGTGGTTCCATTTCTTTAAGTCTGCTTTCAACTCTGCGAACAGGGGGGGGTAGTTCTTTTTGTATAAGGTGTCTAGTTTGGGGGTGAGTTTGATACCGAGATATGTGATATGATGTTGGCATGCATTAAATCCAAAATTTAGTTCAATGAGCTTTTGTGAGTGTGAGGGGATATTGTGGAATAAGGCTTCCGTTTTGCCCATATTCACTATCAGTCCTGAGACTTCAGCAAAGGTGTCTAAGACTTTCATTAAGTTTGGTAGTGAGGTGAGGGGTTTAGTTAGAGTGAGCAGGATATCGTCCGCGAATAGGCTAGCTTTATATTCTTTGCTTCCTGCGGTCACCCCCGTTATGTTTGGGTTATTTCTAATAATTTGTGCAAGGGGTTCCATCGCCAGAGCGAAGAGGGCTGGGGATAAGGGGCATCCCTGTCTGGTTCCCCTCTGAACTAATATTTTATTTACTGTTGAGGTGGGAAGTTTTAATTCCGCGGAGGGGGTTGAGTATAGGGCGTGTAGTGCCGTAATGAAGTTCCCTTGGATACCTGCTTTTTTAAGGACAGCGAATAGGTAATCCCAGGATAAGCTATCAAAAGCTTTTTCGATGTCTAGGGATAGGGTTAGTTGTGGTGTTTTATTAGTGTTTGATATGTGTATGAGGTTAAGGACTTTTCTAATGTTGTCTGATGCCTGACGGGAAGGAATAAAGCCTACTTGATCTTTGTGGATCAGTGAGGGGAGAAATGTGTTTAGTCGTTTCGCTAATATGCTGGTCAGGATCTTATAGTCTATATTTAATAGTGAAATTGGTCTGTAGTTTTTTGGGGAGGTATGGTCTTTATTAGGTTTGGGGATGACAGTTATATGGGCTTTAAGGAATTCGTCTGGAACAGTTTTTCCTAATAGAATGTCATTATAGAAGCGCGTTAGGGGCTGTGAGAGGACGGTGCTAAATTTTTTATAGTACAAGGCGGTAAGGCCGTCTGGGCCTGGGGCCTTACCTGGTTTCAGTAGTTTGATAGTCTCTTCCACTTCTTCTACCGAGATGTGTTGGTTGAGGTGGTCATTTTGGTGATCTGAGAGCTGTGGGAGCATTAGATTATTTAGAAACTCTTGGGGGGCAGAAGGCGATTTTTGGGGTTTATATGTATATAATTTGTTGTAAAAGTCAAGGAACGTGTTAGCAATTTTATCGGGGTCCGCTGAGCATGATCCATTTTGTGTTCTAATGGAGTGGACTATGTTAATTTTTTCTTTCGCTCTAAGGCGTGATGCCAGTAGTTTGTCAGGTTTATTGGCCAGTTTGAAGTACACTGATTGAGTCCATTGGAGGGCCCTTTCTGCCTGGTTTGTATATAGAAGGTCGATTTGTAGTTTGGTATCTCGGATGTTTTTCGTCAGGGCTATACTAGGGCGTTGCTGGTTTGCTATTTCTAGCAGGGCGAGGCGTCTTTCTAGTGCTTGTAGAGCTTGTGTTTTTTCCTTCTTTTTGGTAGCAGAAATTCTGGAAATTTGGCCTCTCATGAAGGCTTTATGAGCCAGCCATACCCAGACAGGTTCGGACGTATTATTGTCGTTTGTTGCTAGGAATTCCGTCAGTTGCTCTGTTGTTTGTGCCAACGTTATGGGGTCTTTCAGTATGGACTCATTGAGTCTCCATTTTCTTGGTAGAGGCTGCGGGGTAGTATTTATAAATTGGGTGAGGACTATGTCATGATCTGACCAGGCGCATGGGATGTGTCTAGCCTGGGCAAGTATGGGGAGTATATGGGTCGATACCAGGGCCCAATCGATGCGCGAGTATGTTTTGTGCGGGGCCGAAAAAAAGGTGTAGCCTCTGCTCGTGCCGTGCATCTCCCTCCAACAGTCTGCTATTGCTAAGTCTTTCAGTGTATTGTTTATTGAAATTCTTTGTGAAGGGCTTAATTTGTCTGGACTTTGGGAGGAACGGTCTAGGGCCGGGGAGAGGGCCATGTTGAAGTCTCCCATCCAATATATAGAAGCTTTCGGTATCTCTCTTAGTTTTCTGGCGATTTGAGTAAATAGTTTGCAAGGATTGTTCACGGGGGCGTATGAATTTACTATTACTAATTTATGTTCCCTGAGCTTACCGTGTAGTATGACATATCTCCCTTGTGAGTCTATTTCTGTTTTGTCTATTACGAGGGGGAAGGAATTATGTAGGAGAGTTGTAACTCCTTGGTGTTTTTTGGATGCAACCGACGAGAAGACTCTGGTGTATTGTGGGTGTAGGTAGCTAGGGGCAGAGGTGGTGGAAAAATGGGTTTCTTGAAGGCAAATGATGTCGGGTTTGACTTTAAGGTATTGTGTAAATGCCTTCCTTCTCTTGAGTGGGGAGTTGAATCCCTTAACGTTGTGTGAGATTATGGTAGCCATGTTGGGGCGGTAGAAGAAGGCTGAATATTTCTGGGGTGTGGCCCTGTTGGGGGGGTAGGAGGAGGCTGAGTGTTTCTAGAGTGTAACTGGTGTTTTTGGGTAGTAATGTGGTGGTAGTCGTTAGGCAGGTGGTGTGTGGAATTACCTTTCAGTACATACAATGGCATTGTAGA
Organism: Eleutherodactylus coqui; assembly: GCF_035609145.1. NCBI lineage: Eukaryota > Metazoa > Chordata > Amphibia > Anura > Eleutherodactylidae > Eleutherodactylus > Eleutherodactylus coqui. The sequence goes on along the minus strand of NC_089837.1, from coordinate 385,797,175 downwards.
AATAACAGTTAAAACAAATATCAAGGTTTCGAACGGGTTTGGGTCTCTTTCGGAACCCAAGAAATCCCAAACTGAGTGTTCCCTTAAGAACATCAAAAGGGGACACTCAAAGTCTGGTGAGGATTGGGCGTCAAGTTTCTCCGCCCCGTCCCAATGCGAAAATTTATCATAACATTTAACAGAAACAATTAAACAATTCAATCTGGTTTACCAGGTCATTTTGACCTTTTGACTCCGGAGGAAACAGTTTTTAAGTTTCCTTGTGCCTATCCACGTGGGGCCCGCACACCACCTGTGTTGGTGTTAAGCTTACGTCTCCTCAACCCGTTACGGGGGGGGGAGGGGGTCAATTATGTATATTTTATAGAATGCGGGGGCCCCAGGCGGACAAGCCACTCATGGGTTGTAGGTGGGTTGCCAGGTCTCGCCGTGGGTGTAGTGCCTTTGTCTATTGGCATCGCTCAAGTCCACCTTCGTTTGTCCATGTGTATCACAGGGAAGGTCCCTTTTCAGTAGGTAGTGTCTAGTGGATGTTGGGGAGTAGTCATGTGGTAGCTGAGCCACCCCACGCCCCCCTGTGGAGGGCCTGGGGGGGGCCAGCCCCGTCGGGGCCAACAAGCACTACTAGTTAAATGATACATATCTGAATCAGGCGCTCTGGGTTCGGTTTTCGTTGATGTTCATTCTGCGGCGTGGATTTCCCGCTGTTGTCCAGGAACGCGTTGGTCGTTGTTGTCTAGGGGATCTGCTCGGTTCGCTCACATAGGGGATGTGTTCCTCCTCTAAGATGCGTTTTCCTTCTTCCAAGTTTCTTATTGAGTACGACCTTTGGTTGATGCGGACCAACAAGGCAAATGGAAAGTTCCAGCGGTATCTTATATTCGCTTGCTGCAGGGCTAGGGTTATGGGCCTCAAAGCTCTTCTTTTTGCAAGAGTGGACGGAGCAATGTCTGCAAACATTTGGACTGAGGTGGGGACCCCCGGCAGCGAGTCTAGGTTGCGTGCAGCCGTTAGGAGTTGATCTCTCATCTCTGAGTAATGGAGCTTCAGGATAGTATCTCTTGGTAAGTCAGTATTGGTCGGTCTTGAGAGGGCACGATGTATTCTGTCTATCCGTAGGGATTCCTGCGCTACTTGGGGGAGGAGAGCGGAGAACAGATTCGTAGCGGCCTCTTTCAGGTTGATGATAGACTCTGGAAGGCCTCGGATGCGTATGTTAGCTCTCCTACTCCGGTTTTCGAGGTCCTCACATTTTAGTTCAAGCGCTTCTACTCTTTCAGCACAGTCATCCCATCTCGCTCTTTCATGGTCCAGCGCGTCTATGATGTCGTCCGTTTTGTGTTCAAGATCGTTGGTTCGCTGGCCTAGATCGTTAATTTGTCTGGATATGTCGTGCACCGCTGCCTGTAGCTCCTCTCGGAACAGTTTCTTGATGTGTGTAAGGAGCTTCGAGTCTGAGGAGGAGAGATCAGAAGCTTGGTGCATACTTGGTGGGTCGATGTTCTGGCCGGTGCTTGGGATGTCTCCGTTTTCGGAGTTGTGGGGTGATTGCTCCATCTGCGTTAATGGGGTATATTGGTTGCCCGAGAACAGTTCTGGTAATGTACACTGTGATGTTGTAGGCTGGCCCTTGCTTTGTCTGTTGGTCCTCCTGGACATTATAGATGTTTCAGATTGTGAGGTCTTCTAGTTTGGTGTTAAAAGTTGCTTCTGTTCTGAAGAGAGGGACGGGGTCAGAGCGCAGCTCATGGGTAGGCCGTAGTCATTCCACTAACTGCGTATGACCCTTTTCCTGTGGGGGGGTTGCAGGTCAGCGGAAGTCTTTTGTGAATATTCTTAAATATATGCTTGCGTTTGTGGCCGTTTGTAGGATGCCTTTTATAGCAGTTGTTGTGTGGTTAGCTTCTGCAGGTTCAGGGTGCAGATTTTATCATAATCCATTGGTAGAAGATAAACTCCTGTTTATGTTAAGGCGGGAGACAGATCTACAAATCAACCTGTCAGAAGAGAGAATGTTCCACTGTTGTGAAACTATTTCTAAAGGCAGTAACCAGGTCACCTTAATGGAGACCTCCATAAAAATCCTACACTGTACTTATTTGGTACCTATTAGACTAAACAAATTCTACCAATCCACTTTGCCGTCATGTCTCAGGGGGTGCATGAAGATGGGATCCCAATTACATATTTGGTGGATGTGCTTGGAGGTGTCCAGACTCTGGCCTCAGGTTCATAGTTGGTTGCATAGATTAATTTTAGGCCCATTCCAAAGATCCCCAACGGTCTTCCTACTGGGAGACCGCCCACCAAGAGCTAGACACCAGGTACATAAACTTATACAAAATATCTGTATGCTGACCAGAATCCATATAGTGGCCAGATAGAAACAACCCCACCTGTTTTTTTTTTCCTGGAAGAATCGTACAAATAGCTCTGTATGAAAGAAAACGTGCCATACGGACAGATACACTAGAAAGGTATGGAGGGTTGTGGGGACCATGGATTGACCTCGTTGATATACCAGGATTCCGTCATAACCTCCCTTTGACCTACAGCCTTCCTGGTAACTGTAGACGTGGATTATTTTTTTTTTTTTTTTTTTTTTTTAGGACCACTGAAATTTTTTATAGCAAAAGAGAAGCAGGCTGACCTACGGTTGAGTTTGATAAGTTTTATTGTTTAGTTTATAGTTCAGAATAAAATGTACTTACTACATAGCTCATGACAAAATTTGAGAACATTTATGATTGGACTGCAAACATAACTGTACCGCTTTTTGGTCCATTGACATTATTGCCCCCTGCGTGGGGATAACTGATGCATGAATGGCATATGTATCAGATTTTGCTGAAAAACCTTTGACACTAAAATTAGGTCAATATAGCAACACATGACAAATTACACTGTCACTATTTAACAAAAACTAGGCCCAAAAGCAGAAGCCATGTGTTAAATAAAAACAGTTAAGCACACCCTTAGGCCTCCTGTCCATGGCTGTACCCGTAAAACGCTGCGGATATTTATTAATACCATGATTCGCCGTCCATGCGCAATGTATTGTGTATAAACAGCATTTGCATACGCTGCCTATACAAATGTGTAGGGTTCATGCTGCGAGGTATGAAGAGAAATAGAGAATGCTGCGATCTAGTTCTCTTGTATATCTGCATGCGCATGGATCAATGACAGACCCTTGACTTCATTGATTCCATTCACCATGTATCACGTAGCCGTGTAATACCCATGAAAAAACGCCCATGGACATGAGCCCTTACCGCTTCCATAGAAATTAAGAGAATAAGTAGCAGCCAGATGCTGCTAATCAAATGGCTTTCATTAATTGATCATCAGCAAGTGTGACCACCTCTAAGAGCGGATGTTTTGGCAGTTTGCTGATCTGGAGCATTCAGGCATGTGTTAACACAATGTCAAGGAGAAAAGACCCCTGCAATGATATTGGAGAAGTATTTGCTGCTGTCTATCAATCTCGGAAGGTCATTAAGGCCATTTTAAACTATTTGAAGTCTATCATTCTACAGTGAGAAAGATAATTGTCTTGAGTGTTTTTCATTTGGGAATACAGTATTGCCAGGAATGAACATCCCAGCAAATTCACCCTAGGGTCAAACTGTAGTGCTTAGAAAAATGACAAAAAAACGCAAGAGCTACATCTCGGACTCTTAATACAGATCATGCTAACTGAGGCTTTTAAAGCTCATGACAGCAGAAAAAGACTGAACAAGTATGGCTTGTTTGGAAGGGTTTCCAAGAGAAAGCTGGCTCTTTCTAAAAAGAAGCAGCTTGGCTAAAGTCTGAAAAGATGCATCTGAGCAAACCACAAGACTTCTGAAACAATGTCCTTTGGACAGAAGAAACCAAAGTGAAAGTGTTGACCATAATGGCCAGTGCCACGTTTGGTGAAAGCCACACAGCAGATCAGCACAAACGACTCATACCAGCTCTCAAGCATTATGGTAGAGGAGGGATGATTTGGATGCATGTTTTGCAGCCTCAGGACTTGGGCACTTTGCAGTCATTGAGTGGCCCAGGAACTCCTGTGTATGTACAAGTATTCTAAAGTCAAATGTGAGGCCATCTATCCAAAACTAAAGTTTGGCTGAATCTGGGTCATGCAACAAAGCAATTACCCCAAGCACACCAACAAATTTACATCACAATGACTGAAACAAAATTTTTTTTTTTTCCCCTCAAAGTTTTGCCCAGTAAAAGTCCAGACTTCAACCCCATTGAAATACTTTGGTGGGTCCTTAAGAGAGCTGTGCATAAACAAAGGCCCTCAAATCTCACTGACCTGAAGCAACGTTGCAAAAAGCGAGCCAAAATTCTCTCAGAACGAAATTAGAGACTGATTGTCATAAGAAAATGATCACTTCAAGTTCTTGCTGCTAAAAGTGGTTCTATAAGCTGTTGATTCAAGGGGTGCACTTAATCTTTCACACACTGTTTCTGCATTTTAGTCTAGTAATGGCACTATGTAGTTTGTCATGTGGTGGTGTTCATTTGAGATTGTATTTTACCAAGACCTGAATCCCATTGAAGATCTGTGGGTTGACCTGAAGAGGGCGCTATACACGAGAAGCCCTTGCAATCTGACAGGTTTGGAGCACTTTTGCAAGGAAGAGTGGGCAAAGATTGCAAAGTCAAGAAGTGCCATGTGGGTAGACAACTACCCAAAAAGATTGAATGCTGTCATAAAGTGTTAGTTTTAGGGTGTGTATATTTATGCAACCACATTGTTTTAGGGGTTTTTTTTCGACCCTAAAAGATGTGTTTGTTTTTCAATGGAATCGTACAGATAACGGGTCATATTGAAGGTGGAAATCTGAAATGATTTAACTTTTGTTGAATTCTTTTGCCATGACAAACATGGCATTTTAACAAGAGGTGGGTAGACTTTTTTTATGGTGTGTGTGTGTGTGTGTTACACAGAATGACACCCTATCTGTCAAAGTTTTAGAACGCCTCAATTTTTTTCAGTCATGTTTACATTTAACATTAAGATCCAGCAAATAACATAAAATAGTTTCAAAAGTTAGCTAAAACTTTTGAATTTGGGGGGCTTTTTTCTGGGAACACCTCAAGGATACCGAAAGTAAATTATGATTTGAAATTGGATGCAAACTATTCTTACTTAGGTATCTTAACTTTTGTAGATTGCTTTCAAACCCTATGATTCAATATAACCAGTGTTGGAACAGACTGCATTACAACACCCTCTAGGGCAGGATTTATGCTTCAGGACAGCGTACAGGGCTATCATAATGGCAAGAAAAAGGCAATTAACCAAAGACAGACAGATGATTATAACCCTTATTAGTGTAGATCTGTCCTACAGAGAAATTGCCAAGAAAGCCAAGCTGGCAGTCAGTACAGTTTCCTATAACATCAAAAGGTACTTGGAAACTAGAGGAAAGTCTGGCATGAAGAGGTTTGGCAGACCAAAGGCCACTACAAAATCGGATGGCAAGTTTTTGAGAGTCAACAGTTTGCTTTATTGGCGGCTCACAGCACAAAGTCTCCAAATACAGAGAATACAGCAAAACAATTTAAACTGTGAAGCGAAGACTTCTATCTGCAGTTTTGAGAGGCAGAGTATCTGTACTCCATGCAATACCCTCTGGTGTACGCCTAGTTGGTCAGATGTTCATATTATAGTGGGTCCAAAACTTTCTTCTAGTTTACTTCAGAACTACTTAAGAGAAGGAGAAAAAGCTGGTAGGCTTCATAGAATGGAATGTCCAGACTTAAACTCCATAGAGCTTGTTTGGGATAAACTGGACAGAAGGCTGGAAGCAAAGCGACCTTCAAGTGCAGCACATTTGTAGGAATTTCTGAAACAATGTTGGGAAGAAATTTCGGAACAATATTTGAATGCAATTGTAGAAAGAATGGCCCGATGGTCTAAAGCTGTAATATCAGCTAGGGGTGGCTACTTTTGATTACAAAGTTTAATCCATTTTTGTTCATCTTGTTTGTTCTATGCTTTCATTTCAAAATACATTTGAGACATTTTAATCTTCTTTTCCTTTTTTTTTTTTTAAACCCCAGCTATATCAAGTAGAGTAATTGAAAGGATATTCTCCGGAGCCGTAACACGGTGGGTATATTCTTTTCCTTAATGTAAGTTCTCATAACATTGATCCATCTACTGTTGTTGTGTAAACTATTCAGATCATTTAGCAGTTATATGTCATTGATATTTTATATCAACTAGGCGAAATGACATGAGCATCAGTAATTTTGAAACTTTGTGCACATAAGTCACTTCATGCAGCTATATTCTTCCTACTGCAAGCATGAATGCAGACGTGTAACTCTTTCAAAATAGGACTGACATGCCGCCGTTTTTTTCATTTTCTTTATTTATTTTGTTACTGTCTCCTTACTGATGATATTAGCATCAAGTGGGGATACTCTATTCTGGCTAGAGCTATAGTATCGTCTGGTTGTAATATCTATATCTAATTTAACCCTAGCTGGTCTCCTTTTTTTGCAACAAAAACGGCGTTATATTGACTAGGAACCATTTTTATGGTCTCAAATTACCTAGGAGAGTAGATTTTTATTTTAATTCTCTTCTTTAGTATCGCTGAGGGATAACAGATACGTTATCTTCTAAGATTTTGTCTTTTTTTGAAGCCACTACCCAGCTAGATTATCTTTTGCTGGTATTTATCTATTACAGCCATTATCCGGTTTTACGATTTGTTTGCTGGAATTGTTCTATTTGAATCCCTGAGGAACCCACTTTTTGTGGGGAAAACGTGTAGGGTTTTTACCATCGCTCAGGTTTTCCGTGATGTCGTCCCTAACTATTAGGATGACACCTGAGCAACAACGTTAATTACCTTTCTGTAAATCCCAGGACAAAGATTACATAATAGTTGAGTGCAAAATTTTGTCATTCGACCTGGCTGGTCTTTATTTCCTTGAAAAAAGTGGCATCAGGTCATACTATTGCTCAGGCATTGGCAAGGTCACCCCTTATTATTAGGATGACACCTGTGCAATCATTTTTCTCCATCTTATTGACTCAGGACAATCATTACAGAACAGTTGAGTGCAAAGAAAAACTTTTTTGCTACCACACTTGATTGGTCCACACCCACTTATAAGTGGCATCGATCAGAATTTATATATATTTTTTTTATGATACGTCCTCATCTTATGATATATGTATGTGTGTTTGTCCTTCTTTATTTTAAGTATTGCGAATAAAAGTTATATTTTAAATTTATTAGTTTGAGGGTCCACGCAGTAAGTTTTGCTAAATCTTTTCTCTGGACTGATACTGCCTCTGTGAAATTCTACTATGGAGACTACAGAAACAAAAAAAAATATATTCATTTTTGGAAAAAAATAATAAAAGGAAGTAAAAGTTAAAAAAAAAATAATTCCATATTAATAACAAAAAAGTATATTTCGTATTGTCGCATCCATAAGTCTGCTCTATCAAAGTAACAATTTTTTATCCTGCACGGTGAACATCATCAATACCATGATACCACACTGTCACCTGAACTTCAACATTTAGGATTAGTTAAACCTCGCTGTTTCTTCCAGAAAAAGCACCACACCTGTCATAGAATGGTAGAATTGGAAGGGACCTCCAGGGTCATCCGGTCCAACCCCCTGTTCCTCGCAAAATTCACTAAATCATGCCCAACTCATATTTGTCCAGCCTCTGTTTAAAGACTTCCATTGAAGGAGAACTTACCACCTCCTGTGGTAACCTGTTCCACTCATTCATCCCCCTCACTGTCAGAAAGTTGTTTTTTTTAAATACATAATTTGTTTCTCCTCCCTTTCAGTTTCATCCCATTGCTTCTGGTCTTTCCTTGTGCAAATGAGAATAGGGCTGATCCCTCTGCACTGTGACAGCCCTTCAGATATTTGTAGACAGCTCTTAAGCCTCCTGTTGGCCTTCTTTTTTGCAAGCTACCCATTCCTATATCTTTTAACCATTCCTCATTGGACATGGTTTGCAGACTGTTCACCACACTGGTAGCTTTTCTCTGAACTTGCTTCAGTTTGTCTTTTTTTAAGTTGGGGTGCCCAGGACTGGACACCGTATTCCAGATGAGATCTGACCAAGGAAGAGTAAAAGGGGGATAAATGCTTTTTTTTAATACATCACAGAATTATTTGCCTTTTTTGCTACTGCATCACACTGTGGATTCATGTTCAGTCTGTGATCTATTAGGAAATAAGCTAAAGCAGCAGCACATGGGAAAAAAGCTTGGGTATCCTCTCATTCTGTATGTGCATTTTTCGTTCCCAGAGGTAGGACTTTGAATTTCTCCTTGTTAAATACCATTCTGTTAGTCACTGCCCACTGTTCAAGCTTTTCTAGATCTTTTTGAATTTTCTCTCCTCTCTGTTAGCCGTCCCTCCTAGCTTTTTGTTATTGGCAAACTTCATCAGTTTCCCCTCAATTCCCTCCTCTAGATCATTTATAAACATGTTAAAGAACACTGGGCCTAGGACAGTTGGATGTGCAGCCATTTATGACCACTCTGAGTGCGATTACTCAGCCAGTTGTGAATCCACCTAACAGTTGCCTTGTCAATCCCATATTTGGTCATTTTTTTCAATAAAAATGGTATGAGATACTTTGTCAAATGCTTTACTAAAGTCAAGATATATTCTATCTACTGCATTTCACTGATCAGTCCAGTCCATGGGCTGTGGCTGGTATTGCAGCTCGCCTCTGTTGAAGTGAATGCCGCTAAGTTGCAATACCTAACACAACCTGTGGGAAAGGTGTGGTGCGGTTTCTGGAAGAAAGCAGCAATGTTTTTCTACTCATGGGCAATCCCTTTAAAGATAGTTGATATGTTAATCTACAAAAACAAAACTCCTACCTTTTTTGATGTCGTACTATGGCAAGTTTAAAAAGATGAATTATACACCTTATTTTATGTCTTTACTTTTCAGAATATCTGTAGGTTGCGGTTCTTTTTTCCTTGTTAAGTTTACTGGTTTCTGTTTTTATTCTGTCTCCTAGTGGTCGAAAAGCACCGAAAGACCGAAAGATTAGCTATGCTGATTTTGTGTGGTTTCTCTTATCTGAAGAGGACAAGAAAATACAGACGAGGTGAGTTCAACAAGATACATGGGTTTCTGGATGCACATACGGGATTGTTCTTCTTGGAGTCATTGATTTAGTTGTGTTTGTAATTATTCAGCATTGAGTACTGGTTTCGCTGTATGGACCTTGATGGAGATGGAGTATTATCAATGTATGAACTGGAGTACTTCTATGAGGAACAATGCCAGAAGATGGAGAGCATGGCCATTGAGCCCTTACCATTTGAAGACTGTCTATGTCAAATGTTGGATCTTGTAAAACCTAAGTGTGATGGTAAGTGTCAAGCTCATATTAAACAATAAAGGTGTTTTGCAGGCAAAGTACTATTGACCTATCAGTGGCGGGTCTGGTGCTCGGGAACCCGGCCTATCAGCTGATCAGGCGCCCGTTACACACAATGGTCGAAATAAAAGCTGCTGCTCCCACCCCTATGCAATGATCGGCACTTGTAACTGGAGATGCAGATCTAATTTGAAATATAGATAGGTCATCAATGCTATTTTTGCCTGGAAAACGCCTTTAATAGCGTCCTTTTTTTTTTCATTACTTATGTCAACTTGTATACATTTATGATTTACTCTTTCCACTATGTAAATGTTTGTGTGAGACTATTATGATATGGCTATGCGAAAGCATCTAGGTTATCTCTCTCATGATGTCCGCTTCTCCAAAGGTAAAATTACACTCCATGACTTGAAGAAATGTAAACAAGCAAATCTGTTTTTTGACACTTTCATAAATCTTGACAAATATTTGGACCACGAACAAAAGGATCCATTTTCTGTATTGCGGGTAAGTAACGAACGCTCTGTATCTAGTATAAAGACGTAAGATTTGGCTTTAGTGCTCACGGATTATCATTCTAATGTAGGTTGGTGAAAATGAAGGACAAGAACTTTCAGACTGGGAAAAATATGCTGCTGAAGAATATGCCATCTTAGTAGCTGAAGAGGCTGCCTCAGAACAGTGGAATGAGGGGTAGGAAGAAAACATGTGAACAGTATAGTGTTAATACGGTCTTAGCAATCCATGTTATTAGGGTAATGGTTATTTTCATGGTCATACACCAGTAAACGCAGTAATGCTACTTTAACATAGAGAACTCAAATATGTAATTCCTTGTGACAGGACAAGCTTTTTCCTTCTAATGGTCGTGTAATTGATAAATACTTCTTTAAAGGACCACCCCGGTGACTTTTTTTATTTTCCATTCATTATGTGGCTATTCCATATATATATATTCATTCGCTCACACAAGAGTAAAACGCAGTAAATAGAACACCTTAATTTGCAGTGGGTTTATTCACATGAGCATATTTTTTCTCACGATCTGTGATTGCATGGAAAAATTGTGGCATGGCCTATTTTGGTGCATATTGCACACCGTAAAAGCCCACTGAAATAATGTGCATGCCTAAATATGCAAAAAGCCTGCGTATTCATTGGGTCTTTATGCAAAATTAATCAAGCGGCCGAAATGCGTTTACTCCTGGGCGAATGAGTCCCTAGTTATTTTTTTTCTATCTGAAACATTCTGGGATCCTTCTCAGGTGGTTATGTAAGCTTAGACCAGCTCAGATCTACTTGGGTTTATGTGTTCTGACACCAGTAAATTTTAGTCTGTGTGATGCTGTTACATGGATCCTATCACAGAAACTGTCTAAAGAAGGGTGGGAGGACACATAGTCTATCAGTTACTGATGATGGTCACACAGATATAATAGAGGAGATCAGTGGTTCATCTTTCTGACTGTATACTTGAATATAGAAGGTAATGATCATTAAACTGTCTATCCAGGAGTCAGAAATTGTATAGCTTCTAGCAGCTGTTGTGCTGATGCATTATGGGACTGATATGAAAGTAAAACCAAACATTCTCACCATCAACATGGTGCCTGATATAAGTATTACACAGGGGGCTGACATGCTTGGAAGTGGCTACAATACACAGAGAAGACCTCTAGAGTGTCACAGGTAATCAGGTGAGGGTGGGGAGGGATGGAAAAAATGTTTTTTCGCCTGAGTGGTCCTTTAAGTGTTTGCAACAAACTTAGAACTAATACCATGTTCTAATATATTGATAACCTTCTGGGCTGTGCATTCCAACTCTTCATCCTAAGTTACAGGCAAATGCCGAAGGTCCAGCGTTGGGTTAAAAGCTTTCAGTCCTTATTAAACAATCCAGACAGACATGAAGGAACAGAAAGCATAGCCTATGATTAAGGGCAACATGCTTGTCTGAAACATGTAAGGACGGCACATGCTCCCTGTTCTTTCATGTCTGTCTGGATTGTACAATAAAGACTGAAGGCTTTTAACCGAACGCTGGACCTTCTCCATTTTCCTGTGCATCAGTTGTGGCTTCCAGCCAGTCCTTGCATGGGAGCGACTGCAGAGGGGCTGGTTTCTGGTTAGCACTTCATTGTAAGTTGGGTACATTTGTGTTGGGCCTATTTTATCATTATTTTTCTACATCAGGTATGATGCAGAATTAAATTCTTTGGAGACGGATATAGTGAATGACAAAAACTATGTGATGGATAAAAGCTCTTTCTTGGATATGGCTTCCGAAGAGTCACAAGTGGACATTGATGAATACGATTATGAAGATGACTTTGAATGAACAGAAGAGTAAAGGAGAATCCAGCAGCCGGTCTGCCATGTGTATTTGCTGTGGACAGCACTTTATATGTAATATAGAATAAACTACAACAATCAACAGTGACTTAAAAGCAATGATTTTTATTTATTGCTAATCTATTTATTTGTGTATCATTTAATTTGCTGTGCTATGTTGGGGGTCCTGCATTTCAATAATATGACCATATTCATATTTGCATTGTGAAAACAACCATTTTTCTATAAAGGGACTGTTGCCATCTTTTTCCATCCCTCTCTGGGGGCACATAATGTAGTGCGAGGCACACTTATTACAGGGATATGTCTGCTGTGTGCATCTCTGCAGTAGTGCCTTCTATCAGTGGCAGCACAAATATAGAGGACTACTTATAGTAGTCCTGGATATTCATGAACTGCAGGCTAGCTACACCCATCCCGCCTTCCAGCCAATGATTGACAGCTCTCTGCTTATTACGGTGCATAGAGAGAGCTGCCAATCATTGGCTGAGGGGTGGTGTGGGTGTGGCTAGCCTGCAGCTCATGAATATGCAGCACTAATGAGGTGTCTGGCTGCTAATAATAAAATGCAAGTTTCTCCAAAAGTACTACACAGATACATAAAGCATATATATAATGATATCTCAATGTAATCAGTGTGACGGGCACTACCTTATGGTACTCAGCGAGGGATGCAAAAGCATGGCGGCAGACTCCCTTTAATGAGTTGTTACTGTCGGCATGTATGCTAACGAGTACTTAAAGGCGTGTTCTGAAGGACATATAGTAGCAAGCAAAGGAACACCCCTCCTATCTCCAACCTGTATGATTTTTCCAGTGACCTGTGAGGACCCTTTTTTTTTATTTTTCTCCTTTTGTCCTATTCGTGCCAGAGTATGCTGAGCCTATGCTGAGCTGTTTGCTTAGGCAGCATATACTATAGAACCTGTTCGCTTTGGTGTCGTTCTTGTCACATTCCATTTTGTAACAGGACCCATCAATGAAAGACTTTTTGTTGTAGTCTACAGAAGAAAACAAAACAATTTGGTCGAGTGCCTTTAAATGTACATATGTAAATTCAGGCATTTTTCATTATTTTATTATAATACATTGGATAACAATAGTATGTGTAAATCTTTGCTGTGTAGAAGTTTAAAGACTTTGGGAATTTATATATTGTATTTTCAAATAAAACTATATATTTTGCACACAAAGCTGTAAAGCCATTTAACAATGAAGTTGTCCATGTCTTGTGTGGCTGAAGTGACATTGGAGCTTGGGCCTGGCTTTCCTCAAAAGTAGCAAAGGCAAATGTTGTTTCACACTAGCACCGAACAGTTAAGACTTCTTGGCAAGTCCGACTTCCACTTTTTGCTGTTCAGCTGAGCTACTAAAATGTATTTGCGCACTCTTTATTCAAGTGAGACTTCTGGATTTATGAAATGGCACTTAACACTTACAAACATAAACCTGGAGAATCAAGTAGAAATGTGTTCCTCAAAGTAGCAAACCTATTGTTGGTCTACAGCAGTGGTCCCAAACTGATGGCTCACAACTTCTTGCTATGCGAGTTCTGAAGGATGACCATATCTACTGGCAAATGACATTACTGCAGACGTATCTTAACCCCCTAACAGTGCCAATTTGGATGGCATAAGAGTAGTGTCAAATATCACACTGAAATATTTAACAGCAAGCAATTTCCCTATTTTTTTAAATATCCACATGCAGCTAGGGCTACATTATGACTTTAATCATGACACAAGTTGCACAGCCAAAGATTGTACTCTGGCCTTTCGACATTACATCCTAATACAAATGGAGATGGTTGCTGCAAACCAAAAATCACAATAAATCTATCAGATTTGTATTTCACGTGGTTGACAACTTGCAAATTCACTACATTCACTTATATTTGGCTGCAAAACGCGTCATATGGCCAAAGGTGGCCCTGCTATATTACATCCTAAGTCGCTGTGTAGCTCTGGTCATGAGCAGTGCTTCTACCAGTAGTTGTTAATCTGGTCAGCGCATATGTTAATTTCCCTTCCTTATTATCTGTCCAGCTCTACTAGATCATCTCTGTTGCCACATTTAGTGGTTTCGGATTAGTAAGAGTTAATTCTTGCACTTAGGCTTCCTTCACACGGGCAACAGCGATATTGCAGCTATGTCTTGTAAGATATTGCTGCGTTACTGCATTATTTTTTTTTGTGCTTTTGCTGAGATTTTTGGGAAGGGGGGCTTGAAATATAAGCGGTACCATGAAAATAAGCTCCAGCTGCAAATAAATAAATAACAATGCAGGAGCTGTCTGCTCCGCTGCACTTCTCCAAAGCTCCGGCACTTGTCTGCAGTCTTCAGCCAGCGCTTTCTAGTAAGGAAAGGTTCAAAAATCCTGCCTCCAAGAAGCGCTGGCTCTGATTGGCTGAGCCGCAGCACTTGAGAACCAATCACTGCCATTTAATGTGATGGCTGTAATTGGTTCATCAAGCGCTGCAGTGATTGGTTCTCAAAATGCTGCAATTCAGCCAATCAGAGCCAGCTCTTCCTGGAAACTGAACTTCCTTTGAACCCCCTGACCAGAAAGCGCTGGCTGAAGACTGTAAACAAGTGTGTCGGAGCTTTGGAGGAAACAGCAGTGTGCCGGAGCTTAAGGGGAAACTGTAGGGTTTCCTAATGTAAAAGATGCATTGTACCCCACGAAAACTACGTTTTAATGCGATTCAACACAAAGGAAAGCTCCATAGGGAAAAGTGCTACAAAACCTCACATATCGCGGCTGTGTAGAGATTTTTTTTCTTGCAATCTAGCAGCCCACAAAACATCGCTAATGTGAAGGAACCCACTGGAAAGCACAGACTTCACACACATGCGATTTGTAGCGCTGTCACGTCGCGAGAAAATCACACACAGGCGACAAAATTGTGTGAGCGGCCTTACTCACCTGTATAAGCTTCGCTAATCTACCTGGCTATAAACAATAGCTTTGCTATTCCAGACCTGTGGTGCCAGTTAATATAACAGCTAGTGTGTTAGGGCTGAGTTTACTCTGTCGTTTTTACCTGTCTTGTCTTGGACTTTGATTTTGGATCTCTGCACACTGGGCTGTGTCTCGTTGTCCTCCTGGTTTGATCCTGCTTAGTACCTGTTGTTACCCATACTTTTCTTGCCTGCAAGAAGATTGTCAGTCACTCTGCTCATGTAACCATGCAGTTCCATGTGATTGGGTGAAGGGATAAGACCAGGAGCCCCAAAGACTCTGCTAAGCAGAATGACTTGTCTGGCCACTGTGACCTATTTAAGCCAGTGGCCCGCTGATGAAGTGTTCAGAAACAATACTAGTTCCAATATGTTGCTTTAAAAGGTGTTTTCCAGGAGAAAAACTCTTGGATTTTTCCACAGGATAGGTCACCAAAAGCAGGTCGGAGGTGGTCTGTTGCCCAGGACCAATGCCACTCAGCCTACGAGAAACTGCTATGGCCAGCCAGACCTGTCAAAACACTGTCCATAGCACAGTGGCTGGGTTCGGTATTGCAGCTCTCTCCCATTTAAAGTGAATGGGAGAGAGATACTATACCAAAACTGGAGACTGTGATAAGGATGGCTTCTTGGTATTGCATCTCTGAGTGGCAGATCCCTGCCAATCAGTTACTGGTGACTTATCCTGCAGATAAACAATGGCAAACAATAATAGAACTTTTCCTCCAGACAGTCTCATAATACAGTGTAGAGACTAAGGAGAAAATAATTTGCTTCCTCCTGCATTAGTTGCTTTGGACATTTGTGAAAGGGGTTGTCCTACTTCTATAAACCTGATGCCAATTAAATAACTTTGCCATCCTATTAACTTTTTCAAGTAGTGTCATAATTGATCCTGTGTATATTTAGAGTTACTGTACAAGCACAGACCCAAGCCATTTTCATTTCCAATGGCTTCCTGGGATGTTGCCTTCCAGGGCAATGTATGTTGTGTCACTGGTGATTGTAATGTTCATTGTCTGGCTGGATGTACCACTGGTGGATGGGTCTCATTGGATCATTACGGCTGACTGGTAATGACCACTTGACAGGAAGCAGATGGACGGCGGAAAATGTGCAAAGAATGATACAGACAGGCAAGAGGGAAAGGTTTTGGACACTACCAATAAGAAAGATGTTTGAGTGGGAAAACCTCTTTAACTATTCAGTTTTTAGAGCAGCACTCCATTATTGTTAAAGGGGTTGTCCCGCGGCAGCAAGTGGGTCTATACACTTCTGTATGGCCATAATAATGCACTTTGTAATGTACATTGTGCATTAATTATGAGCCATACAGAAGTTATAAAAAGTTTTATACTTACCTGCTCCGTTGCTAGCGTCCTCGTTCCCATGGAGCCGACTAATTTTCGCCCTCCGATGGCCAAATTAGCCGCGCTTGCGCAGTCCGGGTCTTCTGCAGTCTTCTATGGGGCCGCTCGTGTAGAATGCCGGCTCCGTGTAGCTCCGCCCCGTCACGTGCCGATTCCAGCCAATCAGGAGGCTGGAATCGGCAATGGACCGCACAGAAGCCCTGCGGTCCACGGAGACAGAGGATCCCGGCGGCCATCTTCAGCAGGTAAGTATGAAGACGCCGGACCGCCGGGATTCAGGTAAGCGCTGTGCGGGTTGTTTTTTTAACCCCTGCATCGGGGTTGTCTCGCGCCGAACGGGGGGGGGGGGGTTAAAAAGAAAAAAAAAAAACCATTTCGGCGCGGGACAACCCCTTTAAATAACTTTGTCTACTATTACTGGTTTTCCTCCTCTTTACTATCTTAGTTTGACTCCCCAAGATCAATGCTCCTAAGCAATTCTGGGAAAGCTGTTTCTGCTGGGACACACTTTCATGTACAGATGGAGATTTATTAATTTTAAATGTTACATTTGTGAATGCCGCCTAAAATACTGCTCCATTATTGTGACACAAATTAGGTGGAATGAACACATCGTTTATTTAAAAAAACACAAAACACTCAGACAAGAGTTCAGTACAAAATATGCTCCATATTGTGGAAAAGTAAAAAACAGACATTGCAGATATCGTGTACATATTACAACATAATGTATTTCTAAATGAAATTACAAGAACTGCCTCTCACAATTCTAGGTCCAATGGTCTCATCTGGTTGTAGGTTTTATGTTTATGGAGGTGGGGGGGGGGAGGAGAGTCTATCAGCTGGAAAAACCTCAATGTTGAGTGACTTGAGGACCTAAGGCCGGGTGTTCACAGGCGATGCGATATAAAGCTATGCCGCGGGAGCCGCCAGCGAATCTCCGCCGGTCAGCCCTATCTAATAGATAGGCTGACCGCGGTGAATCGGGGCAATTCACAGCATGCTGCGAATTGCCCGCCGAGAGCGGAGAATCGCAATGATTCTCCGCTCGTGGACAGGTGCCGGCGCTTTCCATAGCAATACTATGGGGGGCGTCGTGATAAACCGCCGGCGAATAAACTGCCATGCACAGGGGGCATAACTACATATTGACACGAAATATCTACGACATTGCATCTGTCCTGGCAATGTCCCCACAAACCACTACTAACTGGCCGAGGTTTGGTTTTTTTTGTACTTTAGGCCCAATGGACACGGACGGATTTTTGCTACAGAATTTGCGGCCAGATGCTCGCCGTGAATTCCGTAGCCATGGCCGTCTATAGCATACAATGTAAAATGATTCTTACACGAACGGAAATCACCTGCGATTTCCGCTTGCGGAGAAAGAATTGCAACATGCTCTATCTTTGCAGTCAATGGAAACCATCCGTCCCGCGATGATTCCGAAATGTCAATTTCGAAACTGCCACGGATCTGCGTTAGGGACGGTGCGTCATTCTCTGCACTGCGTATGTGCGGTGGCGCGACAGGTATGCGGGGGTCACTAGCCGGCACAGGGTCTGATTTCAGTGCGAGAGCTCGCAGCCCGAATCCGACCCGGCTGTGTGTATGCGGCCTTAAATGAGTATTTACTGTTGCTTGCCTCAGTCTAGAAGAAGAGACTTATAGACACATGGAGAACATAAAAAGCTGCATTGTCTATTGTAATACTTCTCCTTAGCTGGTAGGAGCAGAAGGAGAGATTCAGCTGATTTTTCCATAAATATATTGAACTTGTGATACTTTTTTTCCCCCCTTTCTTGCACTTCTGGTATACTCTGGAGAAAACTGTGTGTCCACAAGTCATTTTATGAAAAGTGGATGCTGATTAATAAGTAAAGCTGGTCATAAACCTTTTTTTTATCAGATTAAATAAAATGAAATTAAATAAAAGAAATCTCATTAGATCTTCAGTTTTCATTGTCAAGCCTCCACTAATTTTATGGGAAATGAAGTCGTTAGGCCGAATGCCCATGGATGGATTATCGCTGCGCAATTCGCGGTCAGACACCTGCCACGAATTCCGCAGCAATGTCCGTCCATAGACATGTCATGTTAAACAATTCTCCCCTGCCCACGAGTGGAAATCAACTGTGATTTCGGCTCACGGGGACGAATCGCAGCATGTCCTATTTTGTACAGAAAATTGCACAGACTGCTTTTATTGCAGTCAATGGCAGTTGTCTGTTCTGCGATACTTCCACTGTTGGCACTGCGGTAGTATCGTGAGAATCCACGTCATTACTTGCGTGTTGGCCAAGACGCTCATGGCGGACCCAAGCAGGTGATTATGTTACTCTGGGGGGCGCGGGGTCTGATTCCACTGCGATATTTCGCAGACTGAATCCGACCCGGCCGTAGGCATGAGGCCTTATTTAAGATGGGTAGGAAGAAACTTGACAATAGCAGTGATATTGGTGATGAATAGGTAGCATTGATGCTTTAAGCAAGAACTATCTTCACGTTACTTTTTTTTTTTTTCTGTTTTGTTACAAAAAAAGATCATATTAATTTCTAGAAGAGTTATCAATCCATCCCCCATGTCTCAGTCTATTTTTATGACAGAAGTAATGGTAAGTTGCATGACAGGAAAAATGTACATGCAGTTCGCATCCAATTTATTGCAGTGCGTGATGACATTCAACTTGTTTCCTTAGCTTCCAATCATACCATTGTGAATCGAGTTGTGGGACTCGTTGCTTTTCTATGACTGCTTCAAAAACGAGCAAAATCGCAGTTTTAATATCTCATTCAAAAATGTATAATGTGGCCATATTACAGCCTTCTGAATGAGGTCTTAACCCATTAAGGACCAGCCACAGTAAATATATGGTCCTGGGCTTGGGCTTAAAGCTCCGCCGATAGGAAAATTACAGCTGGGCTTTAAGCCTCCTGCTCTGCAATCAATCAGACGCAGGATGGGTGGTCAGCTGTTAGTAACAGCTGATAACCCGGAGAAGGCAGGAGGGGTATTTAACCCATTCTGCCTTTTCCTTCCCTGCGTACCCTGCACTCAATGAGCACTGTGTACTCGAAAGTGGAAGTGTAACTTTTACTACGGGAGTCGAGGGGGGGGGTGGGGGTGTCATGTGACCGTCGAGATTCCCTGCTATGGCAGAGCTGCAGGGTCGACTAGACCCTGGCCAGCTCTGCCAGTGACTAATATCACTGCAGGGGTTGTTTTCCCCTGTAACTGGGGCTCCCATGGATGCCCCAGCTACAGGGGGAAAGTGACATTTTATTTGATAATGTCCCCCAGAGGTCTTATATGACATCATGGGGGACAGATAGTAAAAAAAAAAACATAATTACATACATCAGTAAAACAAAATTACGGACTAAAACAACAATATATACATAAAAAAGAAAACCCAAAACCGTCGCTATAAGCACCCTGTAATCCAAAACCATCCATATTATATATCAAAATGTCCGAAACAAATAGAGGAACCAGTTTCCATAGTATATTTATGCTAAAATAAAGTTATTTAGAAAAATAACTATAAATGTGAAAAATATTTTTTTTAGCTTTTTACCCCCAATCAAACTAAAAAACGGAAAAAAAGGCAGCGAAAAAGATATTTTTTTTAAAAAAATCGCCCTATATGTCAGAGAAAAGAAAAAAGGAGCCAAAATAATTTCGGTAGCTAAAGGAAAAATAATAGGGCAGTAAAACCACCACATTGGTAAAATCCCTAAAAAGTGTCTGGTCCTTAAGGGGTTAAAAAATCTCCTAAACCTGGTGTTTTCTTTTAATGCAAATAGAGGAAAATGATAGCATAGTTTGCCATGTTGGTCACCAGAACTGTTTTTGTAGCAACAACTTATGTCCATGGCCTAATCCAAAGTCACTGACAGTCTATCCTGAAATGAAATTCCTGGGTAGCATATTTAATACACTACCCGTGCCATACGCTTCTGTAGACACACCGGGCAAATTGTTTCAGCTCCTGTATACAGTGATTCCTCACTATATCGCGGTTCAATGATTGCGGCTTCAGTGCATTGCAGATTTTAGATAGACCATATATATAATTCTGTTTTCGCAGAGTTTTTCGCCATATCGTGGAATTTTGCGGTACATACAGGAAACACAGTACGCCACTAGCGCTTGCCAATGCGAGATTGTACATGGCACACTATTGGCTAATGGAATGTGTTCTGTATCGGGTGCTGATTGGCTCACTGATTGTAGCATCAGTCTGTTTGTTCACTTTTCCAATTGTTTGGCAGCTCACCCGACAGATTGATTTGTGTAAATAGAATGCTGCTACTTCGCTGATTTTCACGTATCGCGGGGGTCTCTGGAACATAACGCCTGCAATAGACGAGGGATCACTGTAGTAGGATTCAAACCGTAGCCGAAGTGAGGACACGTCCATCAGTGGGGAGATGGGGGTGTATTTTCATACGGTTTCACTGCACTTTCATTTTGGAAACCTGGAATACACATTTCAATAAACGATATAGCAATTAGTTTTGGGAAATGTTTATCATTGAACGTACACTACAGATGTTTGACAGCAATGATCTTTTCTCCTTACCTCGTCCGTTTCTATTTCATCAACATCAACCTCTTCATTGTTCTCATTCACGGCAGCATTTTGAGATTTTAATTTAATGGTTATAAGACCACTAGAAAAAGAATAAAAACAGGCATCTTATCCAAATAGTACTTGGGGTGCATTCATATGTAGCTGATTTGCATTTATCAGATTTCTTCCCTTCTATCTGAATTCAGTTGAAAGCATGAAATTTGCCGCAGATCTGCACCAAATCAGCTGTGTGTAAATGTTCCCTTAGCCTAGGGTCACACAGGGCGGATTTGCCGCGGTTTTGCCGCAGCAGATCCGCCCGTGGCAAAACCGCCCGCGGCCGCTAATCCCGGGATTAGCCAGCCATGTGGATGAGATTTCTCAGAAATCTCGTCCACACGGGACGGCTAATCCGCTGCGGTAAATCCGGTTGAAACTGCGGCGGTTTCAAAAGAAGCAGTATGTCCATTCTTTTTTTCATTCTGCTGCGGCCGCGCTCTCCTCTATGGGAGCGCCGGCCGCAGCGAAAGAGCGAGCGGCCGGGCCGCTTCAAAGCCGCCGCGGCTTAAACCGCGGCGGTTCTCCCGGCGGAAATCTCGCGGTTTTTGCTGCGGCCAAACCGCGAGATTTCCGAAGGGAATCCGCCATGTGTGAGCCCAGCCTTAGGCTGGGTTCACACAGGGCGGATTTTCGTCGGAAATCTCGCTGTTTGGCCGCAGCAAAAACCGCGAGATTTCCGCCGGGAGAACCGCCGCGGTTTAAGCCGCGGCGGCTTTGAAGCGGTCCGGCCGCATGCATTTCCGTTGCGGCCAGCTCTCCCATAGAGGAGAGCGCGACCGTAACATAAATAAACAAAAAACCGACTGTAAACAGACATGCTGCTTTGAACCGCGGCAAATCCGCCCTGTGTGGCCCCTGCCTAAAAGAGGTTATCTGCGGGACTTTTTTTTTTTCTGCAAAAGCTGGCTATTTCTTTCTGCCTGGGCCTGGTTCTTTCTCATTTTCACCTTTTTTTAGATCCAAAAAGCCAACTGTGAAATCACGGCCATGTGACTACTGCAGCCAATCACCTTAATACATACTGTGTATGTATAATATAGCCACTCAAAAAAAAAAAACTCTACCTATGTCTTTAAGTGACTCCTCTGAGACCATAACTTTAGTTTATGGAGTTCATAGGAATTGATGAGGTCTCGCTTAAGTTTGCAATGTTACCCAAATCTCCCTTTTATTAAGAAAGATTATGCATAAATGCAGTGATGTAGAAATAGTGCTGGACTGCTTTATCGTTCTCTACTACTTTAAGTCTATAGTAAAAGAAATGTTGTAGGGTCACGTTCAACCGATGGAACAGTTGTCACCTTTCTTGGCTAGAGCCCTCCTCAGCTGTTTTATCCATCATTTTCTTTGTAGGGGTGCAACAGGTGTGTCTCCAAGTATCTACTCTTCCACAGCTGTCAGTCACCTACTCTCCCTTTCTTCCCAGCTGGCTCTCGCTGGCATTTTATGCTTTTTTTTTTTTATACTTTAGGATACAAGGTGACTTTAATTTAACTAGAGATGTTACGAGGTTAAGACTTCGCTAAGCAAAAAAAAAAAAAAAAATAGTACCAACTGTTGCCACAAGGGGATCATTTGGCATTGTACACAAATGGTATCATGTGGAAAGGAATCTGTTATTCAAATCAGAACAGTATGGCTGCAGTGCTAGGGGCTCTCACACTTCCTTTGTGTATCTTGCTGGTTAAACATCATCAGAGCGGTGCTAAGAAATTCAAACATGTACAAGGAACAATACTCCTTCAGGTTTATCCAACATGCCAAATCATTGAGCCATCATAAAGGAACCATAATCCTGTCCCAAAACCACAGTGGACGGTCCTTAGCCATTTTTGACGTACTTCTCCATTTTACAGTTCAACAATTCCAAATATTTTCTTGGTGGCAACATTTGGTGCTATTTTTTATTTTTGAGAAATCTAAACCTCATACCCCACTGACTACACACACCACCTTATTGGGTTCTGCTCCACATAAAACAATGAGGTTTTTTTTTTGCATGCGGGAAAAACGCAATACGCTGGGAATATGAACAGTTTAGGACCGGGAAACCTCTGCATATTTCACAAACTGAAACAGGATCCACCCGTGTGAATGAGCCTCCAGGTCTACTTGACAAGTGATCTATTGTGACTGATTCATTTATTATTTGACAGACGGCTCAGACTTAAAAATTAACTCAAAGAAACCCTTTTATACTGTTTGCTTTAAGCATTATTTGCTAACCTGTTCATTGACACAGCGCCGTCTAAAGGGTGCGGGTGAAGTGCATTTTGTTTCTTGCTTTTACTAGGACAATGGGAATCCTGATCATCACATGCATTCTTATACAGCAGAGCCCTTCCTGGAACATGTTCTGTAATGCAGAATACATAGTTATAAGTATTACAGCACAAAAGAATGGAGTGAGAACTATGTACTATATATATTATGTATTATATAAAACACACAATACATTATAAGCCTACATTAGGAACAACACATTTAAAAATATATTTTAAAAAATCCTAGGTAGAATTACAATAATCATCTAAAATGTAAAGAAGAGGAAAAAACAGAGGCAATATGTAATATTTATTAATTTTTTAACAAAGTAGGGATATACAAATAGCAAAAAATACTATAAAAACCTGACCATGAACATCTCTATATAGACTCGTGAAAACGTGTAATAACATGGTTGCATACCAGGAATGGGTATATCAAAGGCGTAAATGAGATCCACCCATGTTACAGAAGCACAAGTCATAGGTCAGATCACACTCCTCATATAAGATATAGGATAAATAAATCGAGGAGGTAAAGGCTATATACAGTGTGTTGCCAAAGTGCACAGATATACAAATGATGGAAAAGTATTGCAAATCTTGGCAGTAAATCTCTCATTTAATGTGTTCGAAAAACGAGCCGCCTCTGCATTACAACTATTATCCCTAATAACATCTGAATACATTTCCTGAGCATGGATATTATATAGAATATATTCTGATATAGTAATGGATTTCTCGTGACATTGGTCCACATTTATCTGAGATAAAAAGCTGACACAGGAACTAATGTGAATACAGTCAGCATACAATACAGCAGAATACGTAGGTACTGTTTATGAAACGGGAAATAAATTCTATGAGCAATTGAATCTCACCACATATTGATCTTCTCTTCAAATGATGAGGTGTGCTGTAAATTACTCGGTCTCTAGAAAAGTAGCTTCCACATGAAGAGCTTTCTTCATCATGATTATCTAGCAATGTATTACTGTACACAGTAAGAGGATGCCATCCTGCCCCTTTACAAAGCATCATCTGCTCACTGGCAAATCGCTGTAGATATCCAAACCTGTTACCACAAACATTGATAATGTTATTAAGTATCCATACTGTTGGGCAGTTTCTCTCTTTTTGATTAAAAAAAAACTATCATGCGCTCTTTTACCTATTCACTAATTTTCCATAGGAATAAACAGTTGGCTTGCAGCTCATTGATCTAGCCATTCATTTTATTACTATTCTGTAATGTTCCTTATACCAGCCATACACAGAAAGAACGGCATGTTTAGTGAGGAGACATTTCTATACTCTCATGCCCCACTTTACCAATCTTCCATGGAGTATCTGCCTTATTTCCTTTAAGAGAAAGGAGAAGGCTCTTGGTTATAAGGAGACTAGTAATTATTAGTAAATTATAGTACCAGTGTTGCTGGTGGCACGATGGGCCACACAGCTCTGCTACATGTTACATCCATTATGATCCCGACACATCACACACAGCTCTACTACACGCATCTTGATTCCCACACAAGACAAACACAGTTTGGCTCCTGCCACAGCAGTGACGTCACCACAGGTCCTTTAGCTCACCGGATCTCTGTGGAGGCGATAGGTCAGTGTCTTTTGTCAGGACCACTGAGTTGTATTCTCATTGTGTTATTTTTGTCCTCCCCTTCCAAGATTCCTAACTGTGTTGGTCTTCTGTCGGTCAGGCTATGTGTTTTATAGATGTTGTAGCACCTTCAATGACGTAACCAGGGGGCGGAGTAATGATGTCACCACGGGCGGTGCTTGAGAAGCCCTCACATACTCACTGACAAGTGGTTGTTAGTAGTTTGATTCTGCAGGATGTTGAAAGATCTGTTATTCAGAAGCACTTGATATTGTACTAATAGAAGTGCTTGCTTCCACCCTCATAAAGTGCAAACTAGGTGACTCCATATTTAGGTTTATTACTTAATTCATAGAGTAGGTAAGCAATCTTGCACCTAGCTGAAATAATCTCAAAGCTTTTGTCTAATTCAGCAGTGGTCACCGTAGCACTTATGGGGCCTCCAATGGCTGCAAATTGCATTTGATGTCCCATGGCCCACTGGTTGCAGCACATAACTGGTCAGTCTCCATAGTACTCTATGCAGGATGTTTGCATATTTCCCATTTACTAGAACATCTTCAAAAACTGGGACGCAGGACTCCTGTTTGAGCAGTTGTGAGTCCCCTTAGACAGACTTCCACCAATCAAGCATTTATGGAAGATTTTATGGACATGCTGTAAATGCATCTAGTAGGGAAAGCCCTTTAATAGTGCTGCTTATGCCTACACAAATCAAGATACAAAGAATAGCATAATCCAGAACACATCTCAGTGCGCACACCATTCTGTCATGAGTAATATAGAGCTTTGTGTGGCAGAGAACTCTACAATACTACGTGTTGAACATATTCCTACAAAGAAGAGTGGAGTGTGTACTGTACAGTACTTAGATGGAAGAAGGTAGCCCGGGACCACATCTACATCTGCATCTAATTCATTTGTTTTATGTGTAAATCTATTTTAATTGAGCAACTTCTATTTATAAAAGGGGAACCAAAGCAGCAACATCACATAGCTAGAAGGCCCCGCTTTAAAAGTGATCTCTCAAGGAAGCCAGACAATGCTGTCCCCGGTAATGAATGCATTACATGCTTATTAAATGTAATGAGTCATCACAATCTACATAGCTGTACTAATAATGGGTCTGTCGTCTTACACGCAGCAGGATAACAGGATAAAACCACCTGTAATGTTACTAGATGCATTACTTCTAGTGGTTCCTACTTCATTATATTAATAGATGACAAATTGTCAGCCTTAACTTTTGCAGTTAACATTTTACAGAAACGTCCTCATTTCAGAACGTCTTTATGCCTAAACTGGCACTTTCAGCAGTGTGTGACTCACAGAAACATAACGCCAGACTGAAAAATGATTGCAGCTTCTTTAAAGTCTATGTGAAAAGAACTATATTGCAGTGTAAGCAGAAACAGCTAAAAATAATCCAAGGTAAAGTCATGCGCCAGAGATCATTGTACTAAGGGATGACTAGGACAATTAGGGAGCCAAACCTAAAACACAAGCTGCCACAGTATTCAAATCACTTTTAAGTCTAAGATCAGATCGCTATATAATGGATTTGTAACACTATCCTTACTTCTAATAAGGTAATAAGGATCAGAACTAAAATTCATAGGGCCCCATAGCAAAACAAGGGGCCTCTACTATCAGACAACTACAAGCAGAGAAGGATGATTGTGTCAAGAGCTCACATCGTGGAGCTAATTGGTTTTTTTTTGTGGAAAAAACAAGTTGTAGCAAGTCCTTGTCCTTAAGTGGCCCCTGTAGAGCTGCTACGGCTAGAATTACAATTATGCTTCTAATGGCCCCTTGACACTCCAAAAGACGTTAGCAGTGATACAGGAAGCCACATCAGTACAGGAGAAACTCTGCTTTGAATATGTGTGTTTAAGGCCTCTTTCACATGGGCGATGTGTTTTTCGGCCGGCTGCCTAACGGATGAAAAAAGCATGGGTGAGAGAGAGCTGCGACCAAGTCGCAGCTAAATCTCAAGTTTTCTCACCCAATCATATAGCCGGGTGCAGCGTATAGATGCCGCAGCCCGGAATTCTGTTGGTCAGGGAGAAGTCCATAAATTGGCTCAATAGAGCCAGCTGACATAGTGTAGCAGTGCTAGCCATTGCTAAACTCCCTCCCTCTGTGTTTGTCGGCAGCTCCCACTGACTTCTATAGGAGCTGCCGGCTAATTGCGGCCAAAAGATAGGGCAAGATCTATCTTTGCCAGTCATGTCAAAATTCGTCCCCCAGAATTGGCAGCGTATGTGCTATCTTTTCCAGTTGGCTGATGTTGCACAGCTACACATCTCCCATCTGAACGAATGCACTGAAATCTAATGCTTCAGATGGTCACGATTTTTAGCCGACGCTTGCGTGAATAAGACCTTATTCTGTTTTTGGGGGGGGGTTTATTTCTTAAAAAAGCAGTTGTATGCAGTGCTCCTAGAGCGGGTTCTATGGGAAAGAACAACTACTATATTTACAGGCTTATGTCGCTTTTTTCCCCATATATGAAAATATTTTCTGTAACAATTAGAGATGAGCGAGCGTACTCGGAAAAGCACTACTCACTCGAGTAATTTGCTTTATCCGAGTATCGCTGTGCTCGTCCCTGAAGATTCGGGTGCCGGCACGGAGCGGGGAGCTGCAGGGGAGAGCGGGGAGGAACGGAGGGGAGATCTTTCTCTCCCTCTCTCCCGCCCGCTCTCCCCTGCTCCCCGCTGCGACTCACCTGTCAGCCGCAGCGGCACCCGAATCTTCAGGGACGAGCACAGCAATACTCGGATAAAGCAAATTACTCGAGCGAGTAGTGCTTTTCCGAGTACGCTCGCTCATCTCTAGTAACAATCAATCCACTTTTATCTATAGTTTATTACATTTATTATTCTGGATAATGCTTCCAGTGGAATAAGCCTTCAATGATTTGACAACTTCGTAATGTGTCTCTCCTAATTAATATATTTTAGGCTTGAAAGAAACAATTGTAATATTTCAATCACCCTATTTACGTACAGTGTCATTTAGGTGGTAAAGACAGCACAAGCATTCATTTCTACAGAATGGATCTGAATCCAAAGACACTTACACCAGTCTCTTGTCGGCCCTGAGAAGTTTGCTGGAGAACTCACTGATGAGCATGAGAAATGGCAGATTGGGTGGAGGAAGACTGTCCTCTGTTGCTGGCTCCTTGAAAGCAAATTCAATGCCTTGCCTTATGGTAAATGAAAGCAAACAAATTGTCTATGAGAAATACATTTAGCCAATGGACTAACAATCCTAGCAAAACAACAACCAGTGTGCTTGAAAGGGATGTACACTTGGGTGGATTCACATGTCATTTATATGTCACGTGTGAATCCACCCTAATATCAAACATGTATTATTTACATGATGCATACAGAGGTAGCAAAGTTTAACTTAATGATAAGTAGCTGCAACAAGTTATATAACAAGAGCCATTGAAAAGGCAAGAGAACATTCCATGCCAGAGTTTTTGTAAAGTACATCTATCAGCTGGAACATGCTGTCCAAACTGCAGGCATGATGTTATAGAGCCGGAGGAGCCGAGCAGATTGTATATAGTTTATGGGGAAAGATTCAGTAGAACATGTATTTTATTCATTTATATCCATGTTCATTCTGAGCTGAACAGTCCAATGGGTGGAGCTATCAGTGACTGACAGCAATTTATAGCTATGAATACAGAAGCATCTCTCAATCACTGATATGACCTCCCACTGGACCTCTAAATTCAGAAAAAACAGTGATTTCAATTAATTATTTACAAATTATACTGAATCTTTTCCTACAAATCTAGATATCAATCTAGTCTGCTCTTCCCACTCTATAGCATAGCTTTAAGGATTTTTTTTTCTTCTAATTGTCAATGTCATGATCTATATTACCAAAAAATCCTAAAATTCTGTAGTTTTCACACTCACCGATAAAGGCTCGTTTACACGCAAAGACAATCTTTCAAATGATTGAAAGATTGACAGTTCTAGTGATCATTGTGCATAAAGTGCTAATGTGCACTAATGTCCATTTGCATTTTATTAGCTTCATTTGAGTGTAAATAAGCCTTCCAAGAGCTGCTTGCAGAACACAGCAGGTGGTCTGAGCTCTGCAATCAGCTCCTGTGCAACAGTGTAATCAGCTGCTCCCATGCAGAACACAGTGTGTGGTCTGTGTTATCTACTCTCCAGCAAAACGATGGATTTTAAGCTCACCTTAAAATCATCATTTAGCCGAAGAGTGAACAATGGCGGCGTTTACACGCAACAATTATCCCTCATATGCCATCTTTTTAACGAATTTTGAGCGATAATCGTTGCGTGTAAATGGGTCTTAAGTCTGATAGTCTGATGCTTCCTATTGTGTATAGAAAACCTTCGAGCAGTCATCTCATTATCATCACAGGCAGGACTGTAATGAATGGTAACACCTATACATATAAAAAGCACAGGATAATGCATAATGACATCTACAGTTAAGTGACCAGGATGTTCTTTAATGGGATCAGTAATAAAATGTCTGCCCCATTATCACTAATCTCTCACATATCTCCATGTCTGGGGAAAACCATTTACATACGGTACATATATATTTATGCTATTAGCAGCTCTTTAACCTCTTCACTGTCACATGCTTGGGTTACCACTAAATGTTTGAACCTTTCTCTATATTGCATTATCCCAGTGCTCTGCTGTTCCCAGCAGGTATGTGTGCACACTCCGAGTTGCTTTAACTACATACTAGCCTAATACTACTTTCATTGTTGTGTGGTTAAGTGTATAAATAGCACCGTAGATGTCAGGGGAAAAACCTTCACTCCACATACTTGTGCATCATGGCTATAGATTCCCTGCATTTCATGTGGTCCATGCCAAATGTTAGAGAAAAGCGGCGAGCCAGCTCCTTTATGTTAGTGAATGACGCGGAGGACGGGGTGGCATTATCATGTGCTTCTTTATGCTCCAGAAACAGCTGCAGACACATCGCCATGCCAGAAGGGGAAAAAAGCAAAGTGTAATGGGTCAAGTCTTTTTCCAGAACAAGGACATTTCAGTTTTGTTAATTTGCATTCATTTTCAGCTGTCTCCACATGATCATCTTCCCTGGTGTCAAGGGGTGCTATGTGTGATATACTGAATGCAATGGCAAGCATCTGGATTTCTCTAACAACAAGACCACATACGTGAAAAGTCAAGCTTTCATTATTGTGGCTGGATCAGCCAGCAAATATGCATTGCCATCACAAATCACAGCACATCAGCTCACACATTATTGTCAGCTTTTAAAGGGAATGTGCCATCAGAAAATGACCTATTGTACAAATAAAGCTTTTATTTAAAAAAATAGGTTTAAGAATTCTTACTTTTTTAATGTCACAATGTATAGGTTAAAAAAAAAATCCTAAAATCCTGCATTTTCACTAAGCCTAATAATTGGCTGATCTGTTCTGTAGAGAGAACTTTTCAGCAGCTATCTCATTATCATCACAGGCAGGATTACAATGAAAGGTAACACCTCTGTATAGATAACAAAGGATCCATCATTCACTATAGGTGATGATCACCTCCCCCCCCCTATGCACAATGAACCTCTGTACAGGGCACAGAGTATGCCTAGAACCCTCTATAGAAGTCAATGGATCCCCGCCTGTCCATTATGTGAATGGCCCATTATTTCTGCTGTAAAGCTTCCCTAAATGCTGTTAAATACCGCTCAGGCAAGACCGCCAACCCTAGACTCATGTATAGAAACTAGAATAAAAACCTTTGCAATCAGAAAATAAAAACATATTTGAAAAATGGGTTTAATTAGTAAAAACATAGGCAATACATTCCCTTTAAAGGACAGTTTGATAAATAAATACAACATGCAATTTGTTTGATGTGAACAAGTTACAAACTCCACATGAACTAAGAGTCTAAGGGCTAATGCCCACGAACGGATTTGTACCGCGGCTTCCACAGCGTAATTCCACAACTATTAGGTTTAGAGATGAGCGAACGTGCTCGGCCCCGCCCCTTTTTCGCCCGAGTACCGCGATTTTCGAGTACTTCCGTACTCGGGCGAAAAAATTCGGGGGGCGCCGTGGCGGCGCGGGGGGTTGCAGCGGGGAGTGGGGGGGAGAGGGAGAGAGAGAGGGCTCCCCCCTGTTCCCCGCTGCTACCCCCCGCACCGCCGCGCCTCTCCCCGCCCCCCCCCGAATCTTTACGCGCGAGTACTGAAGTACTCGAAAATGGCGGAACTCGGGTGCGTAAGTACTCATTACGAGTACGTTCGCTCATCTCTAATTAGGTTCTATTGAATTTAATAGCTTTTCTGCCAGCCAATGTCGACACGTGGAATTTTACCATGGATTTCCACAGCGGGAAATAAATCGCGGCATGTTCTATTTCCTAAGGATTTACACCGAGAGAGGTCTCCATTAATACAGTATTATTAGAGACCACGGGAAAATGCGCGTTTTTCCGCGATCATCAGCGGGCGCGTTTTGTTTACCACTGCGGTACTCCTGCTGCGTAAATCCACGAGCGTATCCGGCTCTGTCCGTGGGCATAAGCATTCAATGTCTATAGAAAAGAAAATACTATACTAATGTCTTCACCTTGAAGTTCGCTAACATATACATTTAGTAACATTTAAAGGTTTCCACTCAAACTGTATAAATGGCCGACCTCTGGAAAATCAGAGGATGGCGAGCAGCTGCTATACTTTGGTAAGAAGGTGTTTTTCTGATTTGGTTAGATAATGCTATTTTTAGGGCATTTTATCATTGCTATTGATAGAAAATAGAGACAAAATGACAGCTAGTCATCAGTTTCTGAGAAACGTTTTGAAAAGTGACAACTAATATGGCTGCTCCCCCTATTGTTACTTCTGCAAAACAGAAAAATACCAATTTATCTGTAAATAGGACAACAATAGTTACCAAGCTTTGACTATCATTCTAACCTCTGATTTGTTTTAGGAGTAAATATTTAAAGCATATTCAGTGTCCCTCGAGTATATCTGCATTCAGCGTCTATACTGGCTGCAATGTGCAGTTGCACCCAATCTATAAGTACCCGATGCCTGTGTATTAAGTAAACAAGACACCTTATATGTAGTTCTAAAAACTATTACTTTGAGGGAAATAAGAAACTTAAACAGTGACTTTCTAGCCCCAAAAATATCTGCTGTTTTCCAGAGATGGATAACTTCCTCACGCATATATAAAGAAATCTCTAGTAGAGGGAGGAGTCCTTACCAGAGTTAAAGTGTTTTGGTGCCCAGGAACTATTGGTGACTTAATTCATTCAAAAGTAGACTTGTAATGTATTCTTTACACTGTACATATACATATGTGGTTTATGAAGGAATAGCCTGGTAATGAATATATCGTGTCACCGACAAGAACCTTACTAATACTAAAATCATAAATTTTATTAATTTTTGTTAAAAGAAAGGGAAAAGGGAGGGGGGACTATACACAAAAATCCACAAACACAGAGAATTTCTTGTGAGTGTTGGTCCGTCTTCAAAGTGACTTGACCATCTCTCCACTCACTACTCTGTTATTTTCTAGGTGAGACAATATTACTTCTTTTCTTATTGTATTCCTCTTGTAACCTCCAAGTGCTGTATATGGTTGATATTTGTAGCACCAGGTTATGTTGGGAGATACATATAGTCTCAAACGTTGAAGGTGATAGGATAATCTGACTCTGTCACCCGCACGTTATATTTATGCGTTTTATGAAATCCAGAGCATTCATTCTTATCATACCCCTAGAGAAATATCAGCAAAGAGATTCATATTAATAAAAAATCAGTGTTTTTCTTGAATTTTCTATGTCTGTACACACTGTCACTGTACACACTATCACACGACGCGTTTCTATGACACTATTTTCGTGTCACTTCATCAGGATGGATTCATCGTATGTACTTTAAATCATAAATCTTGCTTAGTTAGGGTTAGTGGTTATCAGTTGTACACTCTCTCAAAAGCCAAACGGCTGCACTGATAATGACAGATTGTGGCTTAAAACGTCAAAGAATTAAAGGATCATTAATGCTTTATTGTATGCTAAGAACGATCCATTTTAACTTGACGTTTAACAGCTCCTCTATATCGTCCTCATATAAGATAGCAGACAATTCTGAGCCCCCCACGCTAGGTATATATGTGTCCGCACAGAATAATCTTAGCGGGCAATAAATGTAGCAGCCTTCCCTCACTCTTGGTCCTGTACCTCACATAGCTGAATACACAGTTCCTATTGTGGCAAGACCTACATTCACAGGATTAGCATGTTAGTGCATGACATGCCTGTATATGTGTATGATGATAATGGTGACCCGCATATGAAACCGCTTTCAGGTGTTGGGGTCACAGTGCTCCTAACCTCTAAGTTCAGATAACTACTTAAGGCGGTAGCGACCCACATTCAGAAAGTGGACATACTTTGGTGATCAATTTTAGGCATTCAGTGTATAAGCTTCAATTTGTTGCAGTTCATGCATAAGAGAAGCCTATCAAGCTGCGTGCAGAATTGAACTGATGCAAGGGTCCATATCTAGCGGTTTAGTCCATACGGGTACATAATGCATGGGTATAACTGTGCAACTGAGGAAATCTGCAAGGCCCACATTTACGGGGCAAGAGAAGAGGAAAGGCCCACATTTACGGGGCAAAAGAGAAAAAGAAGCCCACATTTACGGGGCAGAGGAGTATAGAAACCCACATTTATGGGGCAGAGAGTTTAGAGAACCCACATCAGTGGGACAAAGATATATTAGAGCCACATCAGCTGCATTAGATGGAGAGCAGCTAACGTGACCATAGGGAGACAGAGCTGGTCTGCATGTGAGCTTTACCTTCTTTTATATGCCTAGCTCCACCCTTTCTTCATGGGGGCTCGTCCTTCACAGCCAGTCAGCATTGTTCAGTCAGTATGGGCTTGTAAGCGAAATCTCGCGATATTCGTGACGTCATCACGTCACGTCGTTGCTCCGTACGTGGCCCCGCTGGGTCCTGGGAACTTCCCCCCAGCGACGACATGACGTGATGACGTCACGAATATCGCGAGATTTCGCTTACAAGCCCATACTGACTGAACAATGCTGACTGGCTGTGAAGGACGAGCCCCCATGAAGAAAGGGTGGAGCTAGGCATATAAAAGAAGGTAAAGCTCACATGCAGACCAGCTCTGTCTCCCTATGGTCACGTTAGCTGCTCTCCATCTAATGCAGCTGATGTGGCTCTAATATATCTTTGTCCCACTGATGTGGGTTCTCTAAACTCTCTGCCCCATAAATGTGGGTTTCTATACTCCTCTGCCCCGTAAATGTGGGCTTCTTTTTCTCTTTTGCCCCGTAAATGTGGGCCTTTCCTCTTCTCTTGCCCCGTAAATGTGGGCCTTGCAGATTTCCTCAGTTGCACAGTTATACCCATGCATTATGTACCCGTATGGACTAAACCGCTAGATATGGACCCTTGCATCAGTTCAATTCTGCACGCAGCTTGATAGGCTTCTCTTATGCATGAACTGCAACAAATTGAAGCTTATACACTGAATGCCTAAAATTGATCACCAAAGTATGTCCACTTTCTGAATGTGGGTCGCTACCGCCTTAAGTAGTTATCTGAACTTAGAGGTTAGGAGCACTGTGACCCCAACACCTGAAAGCGGTTTCATATGCGGGTCACCATTATCATCATACACATATACAGGCATGTCATGCACTAACATGCTAATCCTGTGAATGTAGGTCTTGCCACAATAGGAACTGTGTATTCAGCTATGTGAGGTACAGGACCAAGAGTGAGGGAAGGCTGCTACATTTATTGCCCGCTAAGATTATTCTGTGCGGACACATATATACCTAGCGTGGGGGGCTCAGAATTGTCTGCTATCTTATATGAGGACGATATAGAGGAGCTGTTAAACGTCAAGTTAAAATGGATCGTTCTTAGCATACAATAAAGCATTAATGATCCTTTAATTCTTTGACGTTTTAAGCCACAATCTGTCATTATCAGTGCAGCCGTTTGGCTTTTGAGAGAGTGTACAACTGATAACCACTAACCCTAACTAAGCAAGATTTATGATTTAAAGTACATACGATGAATCCATCCTGATGAAGTGACACGAAAATAGTGTCATAGAAACGCGTCGTGTGATAGTGTGTACAGTGACAGTGTGTACAGACATAGAAAATTCAAGAAAAACACTGATTTTTTATTAATATGAATCTCTTTGCTGATATTTCTCTAGGGGTATGATAAGAATGAATGCTCTGGATTTCATAAAACGCATAAATATAACGTGCGGGTGACAGAGTCAGATTATCCTATCACCTTCAACGTTTGAGACTATATGTATCTCCCAACATAACCTGGTGCTACAAATATCAACCATATACAGCACTTGGAGGTTACAAGAGGAATACAATAAGAAAAGAAGTAATATTGTCTCACCTAGAAAATAACAGAGTAGTGAGTGGAGAGATGGTCAAGTCACTTTGAAGACGGACCAACACTCACAAGAAATTCTCTGTGTTTGTGGATTTTTGTGTATAGTCCCCCCTCCCTTTTCCCTTTCTTTTAACAAAAATTAATAAAATTTATGATTTTAGTATTAGTAAGGTTCTTGTCGGTGACGAGTTATTTTGAAGTTTCATGAGAACTTATAGGCTACTGTGATTTTTGGTAATGAATATATAGTGAATCCAGGGGGTTAACAATCATGGTCACATGGGGTGCGACTGCAACCAGGCCCAGAAGAGAGGGTGAGCGCAACTTTTCTACTGGTCCCAATTCCTCAAGACATGGATCCAGTTGAAAGCTAGGTGAGTGCATAGAGCCATGAGTTTCCGTTCCCGGTGGTTACATTTGGCTTCTGGCTCAGGCCGCTCAATGACGTTACTGCATCATGTTGCCTGTGCCAGCCTTCAGACAGAAGAGGAACAGCTTGTCATGAAAGTGAGTTTGTTTTTATTTTAATTGGCACAAAGGGGCCACTTGTAATCTTAAAGGGGTTGTCCTGCGATAGCAAGTGGGGTTAAACACTTCTGTATGGCCATGTTAATGCACTTTGTAATATACATCGTGCATTAAATATTGGCCATACAGAAGTTATACACTTACCCACTCCGGTGCTGGCGTCCCCGTCTCCATGCCGCCGACCAAAGCCGCCTTCTGCCTGGATTAGACGCACCCCTTCATACTTCTGTATGGCCAATATTTAATGCAAGATGTATATTACAAAGTGCATTAATATGGCCATACAGAAGTGCTTAACCCCACTTGCTATCGCGGGACAACCCCTTTAAGGGACTCAATTTGGACTACTATAACTATATGGGGACCACTATTACTCTATGGTACAATACTGGGGACACTATAAGAGATACTATTACTGCATCGGGGCATTATTGAAGCTATTATTACAGTATATAGGGGCACTATGGAGATCACTATTTCTCTATGGGGGCACTATAGGCACCATTATTGCTGTATCAGGTATTATTACTGTATGAGGGCACTATAGGGGCCTCAATTACTGTGTTGGAGCACTATAGCGGCCATTATTACTATATGGTAATACAATGGAGGCACTATTAGGCCGAGGTCAGACAAGCGTAGTTTACACGCTGCTGCTGCTGCTATAGCAACCAATAGGTTGCTATGGAAGCACTTACACAGACCCTTTTTGGAAGCGCAGGATCTACACTTCTAAAAAAAAAAAAAGGACAGCAAGTACCGACTAGCCTGTCTGCTCCGTGGTGTGCGCCGTGCAGGGTGCTTTCCATAGGCTCCTATAGGAGCCGTGGAAGCATGCAGTCCGCACCATGGATGTGTGGCTGGGCTGCTCCATGAAGCTAGAGAGACAGCCTGGTCACGCGATCTTTTTCAGGATGACAGCAGCGTGGTTTACACATTGCTTAGCAGTGTGTAAACCACGCTTGTCTGACCTCGGCCTTACTATGAGTACACTATTACTATATGAGAGCAGAAGGTGGGTACTTTTATTGTGTGGGCCCTAAAAGTAGCATGATTACTTTGTGGGGCAACAAGGGGCCATTATTACTGTCTGGGGAACTATGGATAGATTTCTTGTTGTAGAGGTGAGGAAAGGTGGGGATGTGCTTGAAAAGTAAAGAATCAAAGATGTCTGTGTGCTAAATTTTGTTGAGATAAGTCATGGCTAAAGGAGTCATCATGGCGGTCTGGCAAGATGGAGAAGTGAAAGTGACTAACTCAGTTCAGAGACAATAGCACCCATCAGTCACTTGTTTTAATTGCTCTATAATTATAAGGTCTTAACTAGAGATGAGCGAGCGTACTCGGAAAAGCACTACTCGCTCGAGTAATTTGCTTTATCCGAGTATCGCTGTGTTTGTCCCTGAAGATTCGGGTGCCGGCACGGAGCGGGGAGCTGCAGGGGAGAGCGGGGAGGAACGGAGGTAAGATCTTTCTCTCCCTCTCTCCTGCCCGCTCTCCCCTGCTCCCCGCTGCGACTCACCTGTCAGCCGCAGCGGCACCCGAATCTTCAGGGACGAGCACAGCGATACTCGGATAAAGCAAATTACTCGAGCGAGTAGTGCTTTTCCGAGTACGCTCGCTCATCTCTAGTCTTAACGTTCTATGCAGATTATACAAGTATATATCCCAGTAACACCGCTGGACCTGTGTGTGCAGAAAACCAGCTGAGGCCTATAAGATTCTAGTTACTCCCCAGATTGGAACAGCAGTCAAACGTGGGACACATCTGTGCATCTATATCTTATAATGACATAGAAAATGCTTATACAAGAAATGTTAAAAATGTGGTGTGGCTATTTAAACAACAGGTCTATATGTGTGTTTTTGTTCTATTGCTTATAACTGCCTAAACATACAACACTTTTCAACATCGAACAAGTTTGTTACATTTATTAGATTTCTGCTACTTTGTGCAGATAGCATTGTTAATATCATAAACACTTGCTCTAGACATTTTACTCTTATTTTGAGTAATTGTTACAATCTTTTAGCATACAAATCCAGTCCATCAACTTCCCAAGATAACATTTCTGCCAATATTCACACATCCACCTACAGACAGTGTCTTCTGGGACTCAGCATACGCTGCTCACTGGCAGCAATGTATCCCATACACAATCAGAGGTGGAATACTGCACATTTAGCCAGAAGGGACTAGCAACCATCTAGCTGATGCCTTTTCAATAGTGTGATAACAGTAACGTTAAGAGAGAAAAAGAATAAACAGGCATTTTCCAGTCCTCTCTTCCCGTCTGAAGCATTCTCATTTAACAGATTGGCAGTCAGTTTCTCTATAGCTGTTTCTTACCTGTTTCAAGCAAAGGACCAGTGTTTTTGCACTCTCTATCCTGTTGATCTGTCTTGTTCGACCTAAGGTTTCCTTAATAATATCGCCAAAATCATTGTATGTCTAAAAATATGAATATAGATATAATTACTTCATTTCACTACCCATACTGTGCTGCTCATTTTATTATCACATGCAAGTGCCAAGCAGCTGATGAAACTCTACTTTCTATCAACTTGAAGTGATATAAAATTGGCTTGTTTTACAATCCAGGGTCTGTAATGTTCATGTCATTATCTTCTTTATGCTTTTGAGTTTCTTTATACTCTGTGTAGTATATAAAATCTGTTTGTATATGTAGACAGTAAGGCCTGGCTCACACGGGCGGATTTGATTTGCGGAAACCGTGCAGGGGCACCCCCGCGGGAGATCCGCGAATCAAGCTGCCCACAGGGATACATGGGCGCCCGCATAGCAGCTTTTTAGCATGCGGATGTGATTTTTTTTCCTAGCGTGCGGGTCGCACACATGGGAGGAAATCACAGCATGCTCCATTTTCCTGCGGATCCCGCAGGGATGGCTTCCATTGAAGTCAATGGAAGCTGTCTCATCTGTGGCACACCCGCAGTGAATAAAAAAAATTAATAAAATACTGCGCATGTGCTGGGCATGTCGCCGGCGTGTCTGGACGCATCCACCGTACTAAAGAAAGA
The DNA here is from genome assembly GCF_035609145.1 of Eleutherodactylus coqui. Taxonomy (NCBI): domain Eukaryota; kingdom Metazoa; phylum Chordata; class Amphibia; order Anura; family Eleutherodactylidae; genus Eleutherodactylus; species Eleutherodactylus coqui. The sequence continues at coordinate 385,758,535 of NC_089837.1, read as the reverse complement.
AGATCCGGCCATGATAGAGGAGACCCACGCTGGATCCAGAGAGGTAAGAAGCTGCCTTTAATGTCTATTTCTGCAGGCATGCACGTATTCGGCTGCGGGATTTAGCAGCCGAATCCTTGCATGCCCGTGTGAGCCAGGCCTAAGTTGCAGTGGACAGATCTGTTATAATCTGTTTCTATTTAGAACTTAAGTGCATAAAGGTGCCTTGCTGGACATAAGTACCTAATGACTATAATACGTTAGAACTTTAATTACCATTAGGTACGATTGTGTTAACCAATAAAATCGGGTATAAATCAGGAAAAGGCCACGTTCACACCATATAGATTTCCCGGAGGCAAATCTACCACATTTTTTTCAGAAAATTCTCGTCAGAAGTCAAAGTTTCAAATTTGGATTCCTGGAATGTATTGGCCAGCAAATATACACATGGATTGGCACCATTTTAATTCAATGGCTTTTTCGTTCTGAATCCGCAGCACTAATGAACATACTACAGACTTTAGAATCCACATCTCATTCATCATGCCATATGAGTTGAATGGGTTTTAAAATACCTTATTCAGGGTAGGGGATTCAGTCAGATTTAGGTGCATAAATAGAACCCAAAGCCCGTCAAAATTATGAACGTGTGAACAGGGCTTAAGTAGTAGGATTTTTCAGTGGCAGGTAGCAATATTTTTTCTACCTTGCAAATAGTAAATACACTCTGCATTGACGAATTTCCCGCCACCTGAGCCGTTCTGACCAGACTGTTAGGAGGTGTTGGGACCAGTGAATGCGCCAGGGCACACACACAAGGTGATTGGGCATAGGACACCCTTGACAGACCACCGGTAGTGAGAATTGTCTGATTGTCCGACAAGCGTGGGCAAGTCCCTCTGTTTCGTGGTCCACCATCCAGAGACAGGTGGCACCAGCATTACAGGCCCCTGTGTTTGTCAGAACAATTTCCAGGCACTTGGCTGCAGGAGATTTGGTTTGATGGCGCTAATTTTGTGGAATGCCTTTGACACCCACCGTTAACTTCGTTGCCAGTGGCGTTGTGAACGACAAAACTGGACTGCTGCAAAGAAGAATCAGGCTGGGTTGTCTTCAGTGCCGAATCCAGGTTTAGTTTGGGCACTGATGACAACCATGTTAGTGTCTGGAAACCTAAAGGTGAGCACCTCAATCATTTCTTCATATGGAGCAGCACACCGCTCCTACTGCTAGTGTAATGGTCTGGGGGGCTACCACATAGGACAGTCGGTCGACCCTCTCATGGCTGGGCTTCCAAGAGGTATTTTCCAGCAGGACAATGCTTGAACACGCAAAACACGGGTGTCACAGGAATGTCCCCACAACATTCCCACACTTCCGTGGCCTGCCCAATCGCCAGATTTATCGCCAATAGAACATTTGCTCTGATAGTGTAATCATTTACTTATATTAATGTTACAATCACACATAGAAAGCTTGACTTCGATAACTCCTTCTAGGTGCTTAATATTTTTTTTGTACAATGAGTGTATGAATTGAAAAACAATCGGAACAGCATTAAAGAAACCATATATTACCAAGGTATTGCATTTTAAATATATCCTGATGATTCATTCAATAATAAATGTTTTATAATGCAGAATGTGCAGTAAGGTCTAAACTGAAACATATAGTTTAGTACATAAAAAAAGCTGGATCTATGGTTGCAATTTACCTTCATATATTGCTTATAGATTTCTGCTACTGAAGACATTTCCACTATGCTGGAAACTATGAGCTTGCAATAAACCGCCAGTAACATCCTCTTCCTATGTAAAATAACCAGGGTCACGTCCTCATTGGTCTCGGACACAACTGCATCTTAAAATAATAAAGGATGGTTAGCTCTTGGAGAGAGGAACATCAATACTGTACAAGTAATATTTATATGACATTCCATTTCAGCTGCGACCAAAAAAAGCAAACCAGTAGTGGTGTATTCAGCTTTAGAGGATAGTGGCCTCATTGTATGCACAGCTGCTGGCAAAGATCTGACATTTTTATCCCCAGTAACCCTTGATACAGCACATAAGTTATTAAAACAGGCTTCTTACCAGTGACTACAATGAGGACCAGGCTGTTTTGTACCTTAAGGACCAGACACTTTTTAGGGATTTTACCCATGTGGCGGTTTTACTGCTCTGTTTTTTTCCTTCAGCTACCAAAATTATTTTTGCTGCTTTTTTTTCCTGTGACATATAGGGCTACTTTTTAAAATCTTTTTCACTGACTTTTTTTTCCGTTCATTAGTTTTATTGGGGGTAAAAAGTGAAAAATAATAATTATTTTTAACGTTTATAGTATTTTTTTTTAAATCAGTATTTTTATGCTATAATAAAGTATGGGAATGGGTTCCTCATTTTGTTTCAGACGTTTTGATATATAATATGTATGGTAATGGATTACAGAGTGCATACGGCGACAGTTTTGGTTGGCGTCGGCTTTGGGTTATTTTCTTTTTTATATATATATATATTTTTATTTTATTCTGTAATTTTGATTTATGTAATTATTTTTTTTACCATCTATGTCCCCCATGATGTCATATAAGACCTCTGGGAACATTCACATGTTTGTTTATTTTTTATTACACACTTTCCCACTGAAGCTTGGGCATCCATAGGAGCCCCAGTTACAGGGGAAAACATCCAACTGTTGTGACAATAGTCACTGGCAGAGCTGATCAGGGTCTGCTAGGACCCTGCAGTTCTGCTGTAATAGGGGATCATGGCCGTCACGTGACCGCTAACTCGCGTAGTGGAAGAACCACTTCCACTTTCACTTCTTAGTACATAGCGCTCATTGAGTGCTATGTACCAGGAAAAGGAGAAGGCAGAAGTGGTTAAAAACTGCTTCTCCCTTCTCCTTCGGGTTCTCATCTGTGACTAACGGCTGACAACCCAACCTGCTTCTGCTCGATTACAAAAGTAGGGGCTTTAATCTTGCGCCGTATACTTACCGCGCGTTATCCTTAAGGGGTTAATATGTTTACTTTTAGTACAAGGTTATATAAAGCTGAAATAAAAAAATATAATGCCTTTATACACAATATGCTATAATATGAACATAAAATCACCTTCATCAAAACTTAGAAAATTGACAGCAGAAAAAGACCACATGGTCCATCTAGCCTGCCCTTATTTATCTGTTAGGATAGATCTATGCTTATCCCAGGCAGCTTCAATTCATTTATTGCTGACTTTCCAACCACGTCTGCTAGAAGTTTGTTCCAAGCATTTAGTCTTTCAGAAAACAAAAAACTATTTCCTGACATTGCTTCTGATCTTTCTCCCAACTAATCTCAGATTGTGCCCCCTTGTTCTACTGTTTAGCTTCCTAATAAATACATTTCTTTCCTGCACTTTATTTATACGGTTAACAGACTTAAAAGTTTCGATCATGTCTCCCCTCTATCCAAGCATGGGAGAAAGAGGGGGAACATGATCAAAAAGTAAGAAACTTTCAAGAGGAAATTATACATGGTACACATCAATAGATTGTTTTTCCTTATTGACATATACATAAAACAAAATATGTGACCATGAGGCCAATACTGTTATGAGGAGTACTGGCCAACATTGCTTTGGGGGCATCATTTTGTTTAGAAGGCAGATAGGATATTCTACCCTTGAGATATATCATGTAACTTAATTTTAATGCAATAAACAAAATCACCTTTGCTTTTCTCTTCCTCAGCCTGGAAAACATGTTGACGGACAAAGGAGAGCAGTTCTGACTCCAGTACTGAATCTACACAGCAAAGCATCCTGCCTCCTCTAGTGTGTAGTAACATAAGCAAGTCACATAGGGAAAGGAATGCCTGAAAAGAATTAATTGGCATTATAGATATGCATTCAAAATTACATTTAATCACAGGAAATGCAATGGAATTTCCTTCATTGTTTACACATCAATACAGCACTGTGTAAAAAGCTTTAGGCAGGTGTGGAAAAATGCCGCAACGTAAGAAGGCTTTTAAAAATAGAAGTTTTAATAGTTTTTTGGTAATTTAACAAAATGAAAGAACAAAAGAGAAATCTAAATCAAATCAATATTTGGTGTGACTTCCCTTTGTCTTCAAAACAGCGTCAATTCTTCTAGGTACACTTGCACAAGGAACTCGGCAGGAAGGTTGTTCCAGACATCTTGGAGAACTAACCATAGATCTTCTATTGATGTAGACTTGCTTAAAGGGGTTGTCCCGCGCCAAAACGGTTTTTTTTTTATTCAATAGGCCCACCGTTCGGCGCGAGACAAACCCAACGCATGGGTTAAAAAAGAAAAAGTTTAGTACTTACCCGAATCCCCGCGCTGCGGCGACTTCTTCCTTACCTTTGTAAGATGGCCGCCGGGATCTTCACCCACGATGCACCGCAGGTCTTCTCCCATGGTGCACCGTGGGCTCTGTGCGGTCCATTGCCGATTCCAGCCTCCTGATTGGCTGGAATCGGCACACGTGACGGGGCGGAGCTACGAGGACCAGCTCTCCGGCACGAGCGGCCCCATTCACCAGGGAGAAGACCGGACTGCGCAAGCGCGTCTAATCGGGCGATTAGACGCTGAAATTAGACGGAGCCATGGAGACGTGGACGCTAGCAACGGAACAGGTAAGTGAATAACTTCTGTATGGCTCATAATTAATGCACGATGTACATTACAAAGTGCAATAATATGGCCATACAGAAGTGTATAACCCCACTTGCTTTCGATGGACAACCCCTTTAAATCCTCTTGTCTCTTCATGTAATCCCAGACAGACTCAATGATGTTGAGCTCAAGGCTCTGTGGGGTCATATCATCACTTCCAGGACCCCCTGTTCTACTTTACTCTGAATATATTTGTTGATGACATTGGCTGTATGTTTGGGGTTGTTGTCCTGCTGCACAAGATATTTGGAACTAATCATCCACCTTCTATTTTTAAAAACTTTTTTTTTTTAACTTTGCAGCATTTTTTCCACACCTGCCAAGACTTTTACACGGTACTGTATATATTCTGATTTTTACATGTACGGATACTTTTACATGGGCTGATAGTCACCTGAGTAATCGCTTACTTGTCGGAGTTGCTTGGTTTTCAGCTCACCTAAAAACCAAACGACTGTTGGGCCTGTGTAAACAGGCAGTCGTTAATCTACAAATCACTGTTTAACCAAAATGGAAGCATGTTGCTAAAACAGGTCTCCGGCACGCCTCCATTTAGTGGGCGATCATCACTCCTGTGTGAACGCACAGCAGCTATAATCATTGCTACAATTGTTGCCCAACAAGCTGACAAAGATGAAATCTTTACATTGACCCATGTAGTCTGCAACCCCACTGGCAGCATGGCTGAAATGATATGCGGTCAATACAGAAGAGCAACATTCTTGCTGCACTAGAGTACTGCTCCACGCTGCCATCGCAGAGAAGTCATGCTGCATCGTTGAAACGGGCATAATATCCAATAATGAATTTGTGATGAGCTGTGTTTACTACACTCCCAATTCTATCTGCCTAAACCGTTAATGAGCCGTTTACACAAGATGATTATTGCTCAAAATTCGTTCAAACAACAAAATCTGAACGATAACCGTGCAGCGTAAATGCACAGAAATCGCTCACTATTCTTTCACATCGCTGGATCGTGGTCTTGTCGTTCTGTGTAAACGCTCAGAAGCCAGGGAGAAGCCCACAATCCAGTAACAAAGTCCGTCAGTGTAAACGCTCTGCACAAGCGCCGATGACCTTAGCGGTGAAGTCAGCACTTGTGCACTCGTTTACCCCACTGTCGGCCAGTATAAAAGGGCCGTAATATAGAGTAGAATTGCCAACACGTAACTTTTTTATTCTTCAAAAGCATTATATGAAAATAATATGAATAGGGTATGTATGAAGACTGATAAACTCACCTGCTCTCTTACAGATTGATATTTGTGACCCAAGTATTTCCGACACAGCTGGAAAAAGTGTTTCACTCGAGTTGCATAGATACTAAGCTCTTCCTGTAAATTTACCAGAAATAAAAAAACTAAAATTTGTATTTGCTGTATTACACCTGTATATACTGATTACACTTACAACTACTAAAGCAAAAAATGCTGCAAAGATCAATCAGTTTTCCAACATATACTGAACTTGGATCTCTGAACTCTATACCCTCTATAAACAGACTTCACATTGTTTTTCAATAATAACAATGAAATTAACCCCTTAGTGACAAAGCCGGTTTGCGCCTTAGTGACGGAGCCAAATTTTGGAACTCTGACATGCGTCGTTCAACATAGCATAACTCCGTAAAGGTTTTGCATATCCAAGTGATTCTGTCATTATTTTTTCGCCACATGTTGTACTTCATTTAGGTGGTGAAAATAGACCGATAGAATTTGTGTATATTTATTAACAGTACCAATATTGGAAAAATTTGGAAACAATTGTCATTTCTTCACATTTTCAACTGTAATATCACAAATATGTCCAAAGATACTGTACAAATTTTTGATAGGATATACATTTCCATCTGTTTACTTTATTCTGAATGCACATTTGAAAAACTTTTGTGTTTTTTTTAACCATTTAGGAGACGTACAAATTTAACATTAATTTTCAGCATTTTGAGGAGCACTTTGTTTTCCTGCACCAAGCCAAGTTTGCAAAGGCTCATGAGTGTCAGAATAATAGATACCCCCCCCCCCAAATGACCCCATTTTAAAAACTACACCCCTTAATGTATTCACTGAGGGGTGTCATGAATATTTTGACCCCAAAGTTTTTTTTGCAGGAATTAATTCAATTTAGAGGAGAAAAAATAAAATTTCATATTTTTGCAAATATGTCATTTTAAAGACATATTTATTTCCCATAGTGCCAATTGGATTGACACCCCAAAATGGATACCCCTGTTACTCCCGTGTTCAGAAATATACCCATTGTGGCCCTAATCTTATGTCTGGATGCACAACGGGGCCCAAAATGAAAGGAGTAGTCAGTGTCTTTCAGAACATAAATTTTGCTTGAAGGTGTTTTAGGCCCCGTAGCACATTTGTAGAGCTTTTGAGCGGCCAAAACCAAAGAGAACCCCCACAAATGACCCCATTTTGAAAACTAGACCCCTTAACGAATTTATCTAGGGGTGTACTACCCATTTTGACCCAACAGTTTTTGAATGAATTCAAGCAAAGCAATAGGGAAAAAAAAATGTGATTTTCGTTTTTTTGGCAATTCTGTCATTTTAAAAACAGCTTTTTTTGTACACACACATGAATGAAGACTTGCACCCCATATTGGATATCCTGTTTGTCCCGTGTTCAGAGACACACCCATTGTGGCCCTAATCTTTTTCTGGATGCACAACAGGGCCCAAAATATAAGGAGTAGTCGGTGGCTTTCAGAACAGAAATTTAGCATGAAGGTGATTTATGCCCCATAGCACACTTGTAGAGCTCTTGAGCGGCCAAAACGACAAAGAACCCCAACAAATGATCCCATTTTGAAAACTAGACCCCTTAACGAATTAATCTAGGGGTGTACTGCGTATTTTTACCCTACAATTTTTGAATAAATCTAAGCAAAGCAGTAGGGGAAAATTAAAATTTTCATTTTTTTGGCAGTTGTATCAATTTAAAAACTGTTTTTTTTGTACAGCACACAAATGAATGAAGACTTTCACCCCAAAATGGATACTCCTGTTTGTCCCGTGTTCAGAAACATACCCATTGTGGCCCTAATCTACTTAAAGAACACATGGCTAGGCCTATAATGGAAGGAGCACCCGTTGGATTTCAGGGTACAATGGAATAAATTCCAGGCCCCATTGCCCACTTGTAGAGCCATTGAGCGTCCAAAACCATAAAGAACCCCCACAAATGACCCCATTTTGAAAACTAGACCCCTTAACGAATTCATCTAGGGGTGTATTGCGTATTTTGACCCCACAGTATTTCAATGAATCTAAGCAAAGCAGAAGAAAAAAATTAGGATTTTAATTTTTTTGTCAATTTTAAAACTGGTTTTTTTGTACAGTGTACATAGAAATGAAGACGTTTACCCCAAAATGGATCCCCCCGTTTGCCCGTGTTCAAAAACATACCCCTTGTGGCCCTAATCTACTTAAAGGACACATGGCAAGGCCTGTAATGGAGGGAACACCTGTTGGATTGCAGGGCACAACTGAATACATTCCAGGCCCCATTGCCCACTTGTATGGAATAAAAATTGGCACCTTAAAAAAATCCCCCTCCGCGCCCTTTTCAGCGTTCCCTAAATCTTAGATAAAAGTAATAATGTGAACTGTGTAGTATTTCCAAAGACAGGGGTAATTACGGAGGCTGGTTGGGATGGGCACATGGGGCAATAAAACCATGTATCCCCCCTCCTCTCATGCTTTTTGGGGGGTATTTCGTGACCTCAGTAGCGGGTATGGGGTGTAAAAAGTGGCGCTCTCTGAGTCTCCGTAAGCTTGATGAGGTGCGGCGGTCTCACACAGAAGACGCTCAACAAGCTGCTCCTGGAACTGCATGAAGGCGAACGTTCCCGGGGCTTCTTGTAAATGACGTATTACAGGTAGCCGTCTGAATAACGCCGGTTCACGCAGCCGTAGGTGGAATCCGCTTGCGGAGGCCTGCAGCGGATCCCAGCTGTGAGCCCAGCTGTGACCCTGCGTACGGCCGCGTAATGTACTGCGCATAACTGCCTACTCACACAGGCGATCATGCGCAGTACCCTTTTTTTTTTTTTTTAATTTCCCGCACCGTCGCTTAGCGATGACGCGGGTACCCGCAGCCTGTACACAATGTAGTTGAGTATGGGCTGCGGGTATATCCACGACCATGGAGCACAATAGGCTGTATGTTGCGGATATCCGCGGTAAAATAGAACCTGCTGCGTTCTCTTTTCTGCGAGTGGATTACGCAATTCCGACTCGCTAATGTGAGCGGAATTGTGTAATCCAATGCGATTGATCTGCGTATTACCGTGGATCAGATGTATGTGGAATCCGTAATTCCTATCTGGTCATGTGAGACTGGCCAAAGGTAGATCGCTACCTTTTTATCACGTGACTGGCGACCGCTCAACAAGGTCACTGCTCCAGGCTCTCGGCGACCATTGGTCGCTGGGAGCAAGATTTTAAATTTCCTGGGCTCCCCGCCTCCTGCGCATGTGCCCGATGTTTTGCCGGCGGTCGCATGTGCAGAATCCAGGAAAGTTCTCGGAGGAAGATCACATCGGGGTGCAAATACAGAGGCCTCCGGTAAAAAGTTTCATGTCATCTCACCGATCGCATCGGTGAGGGGAGATGAAGCTTCACCTTTTTTTTACTTTTACGTGATCGCCATTATCCATTGGATAATGGCGAACACGTGATCAAGAACCGCTCACCGCGGCCCCCCGCGGCGGAAATCCAGCCATGGGCATTAGTCCTTAGGTAGCTAACAAAGCATAGTAATATAAAAATAAATAAAACAGAACATAGAATGTACCTGTGTATGTGGATCTTCTATGATAGGTAACAGCTGCCAGAGGATGGCATAATACATGCACTGTAGAGCAGGTTGCACGAGCTAGACAAAGAAGAGAATATACTGAACAAAGAGTTTCTTTAATGCTGCATAAAGCAAGGGAACTTCAAATTTATATTGTGTTTTTTTTATTAAAAAACAATCCAGGAAAACTGTATTTGAAGGTGTTTTACCACCATTGGGTGGTATATTGCTTATATATGCCCTCACATCCTAATTGCGGAGACCCCTAACTCTGAAAATGAGGGAGCCTCAGCGCTAGTTAAGAACAATGGGGTTTTTGCCTCCACAACAGCGCTCCACCTAAGTCACAGTCCCGAAACGCACCACATTAAAACTGGAGCAATACTGTAAGCTGTGTCCCCTGATGACACGGACAAGAATGACTCCTTTGATTTTTTCCCAGGATGGAAAAGATCCTTCTCTTTTACTTTACATTTAGACTACTGGAAAAATGAAGACTCTAGAAAAAACTTGCAGCAAAATTGTGATTTCAAATAAATCTGATGATTAAAATTAGATTTATATACGCATCAAATGTTTTCAAGGTTGTTACTGATCATTATGTACAGAAGCAGGAGGTAGGAGTAGAAATATAGATTACAGTAAGAGACAATGTATATGGAGACAAAACAAAGGACTTCTTCAACTTCCCATAAGCATTATGTGCTATATATTCCATGACACAAAGGAAAAAGTAAAACTGCAATGTCAACAGAGATAACACGCTTACCTCAGCTGGCAAGCTTTGCTGTGGCATATCAAACATAAGGAGTGCAGAAGTCTTCTGATACAGATCCCACTGATTGAGATTGTGAGCGCTGTAAATGAGATATATGGAGAACAACATAATAAAGTTAGTACATGTAGAAATCAGGGTAGTACTGGTAAGGAAGGTAGGTAGCATCTGTCCTGGAAATGAGAAAATGTAAAGTGCCTTCAAAACTTTTTGTTCTACTTTTGTACTGTAATGGATAGGATTTAAAAAAAATTCACCAATTGCTTTGATTATATCTGTCACTAAGAATATTATTAAAACTAAAAAAAGAGAATCAATCAGATATCAGAAGTGTTACAAAAGAGCAATAAATGTGCTTTCCCTTCGTAAAGATCATGCTTTCATAATTCTATCCTAAGCGCTAAGGTAATTTACCTTTATTATTGACCAAAAATATGGACCGACAGCAACTTGACTAACTCGTTTGAATTTTACTTTCTTCTTACAGGGAAAACTGGACCATTTCATGGCCAGCTATAAAACCAAAGTTTTAAATTAGGCATTTCAAATGACTTCTTTTTTTTGGATACATCCAAGATTTAAAAGGCAAACATTCATTCCCTTTGATCCCCATAAACTAAGTAATGGGGCTAAAAAGGTGAGGTAACGGGGAGTCCGAGGAGGCATCTTTTATACTCACCAAGCAGCCCCTTCCAGCTCTGTGTTCCAGCAAAGTTAGCATGTGCCAGCAGCTTGACTCACTCTGAGTGAGGGGACACAACACTGGAATGAGGCACTCGGTGAGTATAAGCGATGCCTCTCTGGACTCCCCATTCCCTCACCTTTGAGTCCCATAATTTGGTTCATGGGGCTCAAAGGTAATGACTATGTCTCTTTAATTAAAAAAAATCAAACCAGCATCTTGAATAACGGGAGGTTCCGACACTGAAATAGTGCATGCAATGTAAGAGTTATGCTAATGTTGTCCAGGCTAGGAAGTCTCACTTGTGAAAAGCTGCAAGTCTTCTTAGTGTGCAGGATATAAGATACACATCTTCAGCAGTCATAGGCTCTTTTCCCTAAAACAAAAATTATAATGGTTAAATTGGACCAGATAAGAATAATTTTGGCCGGCTTCACACGGACGAGAAAATCACGTGAGATTTGTGCGTTGCAAGACACACAAATATGAACCACATTCTTTTGAATTCATACACATCTCTCTTAGTTTTTAATGGGGCCAGTGGCAGCATCACACCACGTGCTAGGTGCACGTGTTGCGATATGATGCAAGGTTTCCCCATTGAAAACAATGGCGGAATCTCCGCAATCCTCCACCATGGCTGACAGCCGCAGCAGAGGATTGCTACTTCCCCTAAGTGATGTGACATGGTTTTCACATAACGCCTCGCATGCACAGGGAAATAGCATGTTGGCGAGTGCAAAATATCGCACTCACCCATGTCAAGTTAGCCTTAAGAGGTGATTTCCAAAGTGACGTAAATCCAACAAATGCCATTTTCTACAGAAACAGGATTTTCTGTGGTGTGACTTTGGACACATTGGAATGATATATGATCTTTGCAGTAAATGTTTTGTAAGTATTTGAGTGATTTAGGCTGTAATACGTTGCTAATGATACTGTAGTAGAGATGAGCGAGCGTACTCGCTAAAGCAAACTACTCGAGCGAGTAGTGCCTTATACGAGTACCTGCCCGCTCGTCTCTAAAGATTCGGGTGCCGGCGGGGGGAAGATCTCTCTCACACTTTCTCCCCCCCCCCACTCCACCCTGCTCACTCCCGCAACTCACCGCTCTCGCATAAGGCACTACTCACTCGAGTAGTTTGCCTCAGCGAGTACGCTCGCTCATCTCTATACTGTAGGCATCATGAAAGTATTTAACCACTCACTCTTGCCTCAATTTCTTCATAAAAATGGATATAAGTCACTTTGGAAATCACCTCTCCATTTCTATTAGGAAAAAAGCTCTGGCAGAACATTGACATGAAAACTAGTCCATACATGATCCCGTAAGTTAGTAGTACTTGTAAACAGGAAATTATGGGTGAAATAATGAAACACAATTCATAAAGTGAACTTTGTAGTTTCACAATAATATATCATTATGTACCATGGAAAATTAAAGTTACATATTAAACAGTGAAGTCATTGTTGTAGTCTTTGCTATACAATGAATAGAGAATCTGCTTCAGGGTTGTCTCACTGAAATGAAATCCAGATCTTCACTTGAGGTAAAATGTGTTGGTACATACAAATACAATACCAAAGTAGGAGATGTCAATTCATTTCATAATAAAAGGGCAATAATTGAAACTTTCCCTAGATTTTCCTTCTGAGTACTAACTACATTGCCAACTTAAATTCATACACAATACAATGTGACTCACCTCCTGTAGAACATCATCCAGCACACGACTGTAAGTGTCCACTAGATGGCTGATCAGTTCTTTTTTGGAGAGACTGACCTGGCAGTTTGGGCTACTCTGCTTTTCATTACTGAGACTGCTGTAGGTTTTGGAACAGGCTTCAAGCACCTCTGCTTCTGAATGACTTACAGCTATGCTTTTCATCTGCTTCAACAAGGCCTCTAAGTGCTGCAATCCAATAGAAATCAGTGATTTTTTTCTATTAATGGAGGATCATTCTTTACTTTATCTCTTCTTTAACATTACATACATACGTATTGCTAACAAAAATGTAATTGGTTAGAAAGTAAAGTATAAGTCATTGTATCAATGTTATAAAAAAAGTCAATATCTAAGATCTGGTCGATTTGTGAAGCAAGCAAACAATTTATGATCGTATCATTGATCTTTTAGTGCGTTTATATAGGCGCTAAATAGGCAATAATTGTTCGGACTGCTTGGTAACAAACATATGATAACACAGTTACATGTAAATTAGGCTTAGAATATTTTGGGGGGGTTTATAAAACATTTAAAAGTTTTATAATGAATGAATAAATAAATAAAAGTTAGATAATAAACTTCTCATTGTTGCAGCGGTTCTGGGATCTGCTCTTTTTTATTAATCTGGTTCAGGTCTTGTACATGTTTTCCTTAATTTTCTGGCTCTGTTGGGAGTGGTTTTAGGTGATTTTTGCTTGGTCTCATCTGCGGGTAATTTGGGAGGACCATCTAACCTGGCATGGCGCTTAGTTCATTGCTGTTTATTTCAGTCTCCCTCTCACTGTGGTGGAAAGTAGGAGTTTGGTGCTGAGGTTACTATTGTTGATATCTTGTTCTCAGTGGTTTTCTCCTCTCCCACATAGGGTATGCTAGTGGCCTAGGTACGTGGTCAGGTTCACCCTTATTAAGGCGGGTTATCTACGTATAGGAAGGTCCCTTCCCTGGGAAAAAAGGTTTATAGGGACAGTATTTCCCTGGTGTCTGTTTTCTTTATCTGTGTGCAGTTGCAGCCTGTTTCTTCACAGCCCGTGAGTCTTTTAGGTTTTCGGATCCAGCGCATCTAGATTGGGCGTGGCACTCATTTTAAGCACTTTAGAACCAGAGATTTCTCTTTTTTTATTTTTTCATCCTGGCCTTCCAGGAGCCATAACTTTTATATGTATGCATACAGCATAGCTGTATGACGGCTTGTTTTTTGCTGAATGAATTGTATTTTTTTATTGTACCATTTAGTGTACAGTATAATGTATGGGAAAAGTTTTACATTTTTTTAGGTGGGGAAAAACTAGAAAAAATGTAAATTACGCCATTTCTGGTGGGTTTAGTTTTTACAGTATTCACAGAGCAGTAAAAATGACATATGAACTTTGTTCTATGGGTCAGTATGAACCTTGTTCGCTGGTGATACCAAATTTATATAGTTTCTTAATGTTTTTCTAGTTTTAAATTGTAAATCATTTTTAGTTAAACAAACATTGCTTTCCGTCTCCATATTCTCAGACCCATAACTTTAAAAAAAAAAATTGTTGACTTTTGCAGGCTGAGATAAAGTTTTTATTACTACTACTATGGAAAATATGCATCTTTTTAATCACTTTTTATTTTGAAAAAAAAACAAAAACCACAATTCTAGCATTCCGTCCTTTACCATATGGGATAAATGTTGTGATATTTTAATAGTTATGACTTTTACATAAACAGCAAAATATGTGGAGTTGTTTGACTGTTTACTTTTTGGGAGGGAAATGAAGAAAAGGGGGTGTATTTTGTTTTTTAACTGTTACAAAAATTTTATTTAATCTTTATTTACACTTTTATTTAGTCCTCACAGGGAACTTGAACTTGCAATAATTTGATCACTTGTACTATGTACTGCAAAATTTCAGTATTGGATTCTATAGGAATTTTTGAGCAGAGCTTGAGGGTCATCTATGCGTGGCAGCCCTGGGTGCCTTTAGTATGCTCTGGGCTGCCATGCTGGCCCATCAGCATCCCCTGACAGAGCTGCCGTGGGTGCCAATGGGGCGTAGAAAGGGGTGTGTGGGTGTCCCAGCGACAAGTGGTCAGCTTTAACTGTGGCATCTAAACAGTTAGGTGCTGCAATCAGAACTAACTCTGATCACAGCAGTTATCATCCGCTGTCAGAAACAGCTGATAGCCGCTGGGTTTGGAGCAGACTCGTCTCCTAAGCACGCTCAATACACGATTCAGGACCGCAGGATGTTTATATGTGCTGAACAGCCCTAAAGTGGTTACGTTTACATTTGCACTATTGTTACTGTTGTTTGGCTTCGTCATTGGAGCTAAACCACAAAAATAACAAAAGTACTGGACTCAGCATTAAACTCACATGGATGGTGCCCAAATGACCCCATTAACTATAATAAGGTACGTTAGGCTTCCATCTCATCATCCAGCTTTTTACCAGACAAAATATCGCAACATGCTGTGCTATTTCTGTGCTACTTGTTTGGGATTTTATGCTGGATTTGTGCTAAAGATTATGAAAGGAGCCTCAGACACAGTAATAAATATAACCTTAATTACTATAGATGAGCAAGTATACTCGGTAAAGGCAATTGCTCGAGCGAGCATTGCCTTTAGTGAGTACCTGCCCACTCGAGATGAAAAGTTCGGGTCCCGGCAGCGGGCAGGGAGCTGCGGGGGAGAGCGGAGCGGAACGGAGGGGAGATCTCTCTCTCTCCCCCTCGCTCCCTCCTGCTGACAGCCGCTACTCACCGCTCCCCCGCGCTGGCACCCGAACGTTTCATCTCAAGCGGGCAGGTACTCGCTAAAGGCAATGCTCGCTCGGGCAATTGCCTTTACCGAGTATACTCTCTCATCTCTATTAATTACCTTTAGAATACTTCACAATTCCTCACTGGTGTTGCTGGGCTCCCCTTCAGACTCTGTTCACAACCCTCCGAAAAAACTGTCCCATGAACAGATTGTCCAATCACAAGCCACTGCAGTGATGTGTGAAGCATACCGACGTCACTGCAGTAGGCTATGACTGATTGGTCTGTTAGGGTGGCTTCACATGAGTGTGTTTTTGTGCGTGCATACATTAGAAACAATGCATTCCCTATGGTGTGTTCACATGTCTGTGTTTTACAGGTACGTGCCTGTAAAAATAGGACATGCGTGCACCCTAGGGAATGCACTCATTGTCTTCAATGGAGCCGCAGTTGCTGCCAGCGGCTCCATTGAAGACAATGGTCTGCCGGCACCCCTGAATTGTTTTTCAGGCAAGAGCTTTACATATAAGCTCTTACCTGAAAAACAAGAGTTTTAATGTAAAAAAAAAAAAATACTAACCTGTCCGCCGCTGCCATGTCCCCGCGGGGATGAAGAACACATCTGTTGCATGCGGCAGATGTTTCCTTCATCCCCTCGAGGAAAAAGAATTCCCTGCTGCACCTGCCACATATGTAACAGATGCAGCAAAGGAATTCTTCATCCCTGCGGGAAATAAAGAATTCCCTACCACAGCTATAACAGATGACAGCTGCGGTAGGTGATCCAGCTGCCGGCATCCTGTAATTGTTTTCCAGGAAAGGGCCTTAAATGTAAGCCCTTTCCTGAAAGATAACAAAAAAATGGCGATAGAAATAAAAAAAAACAAAAAAAAACTAAAACCACCTTTCTTCAGCTGCCAGGGCTCAGCCGCGGCAGCATTCATCCATTCATGAAATCATGAATGGGTGAGTGCTGCCTCTGATTGGCTGAGTGCTGGGACCAATCAGAAGCAGCTCTCAGCTGTCATTCAATAGCTGAGAGCTGCCTCCGATTGGTCACAGTGCTCATCCACTCAGAGGCAGCCCATTTAGCAGGCGGGGATTTAAAATCCCCGCCTGCTGAATACTCCTCACAGCAGTGCAGGAGAAAGCTGGCTGGATGCGGCTGAGCCCTGGCAGCTGAAGAAAGGGGAGTATAGATTTTTTTATTTCTCTCACCATTTTTTGTTATTTTTCAGGGAAGGACTTACATTTAAAGCCCTTTCCTGAAAAACAATTACAGGATGCTGCAGCTGGATTCCCTACAGCAGCTGTCATCTGTTACAGCGTGGTAGGGAATTCTTTATTCCCCCGCAGGGATGAAGAATTTCTTTGCTGCATATGTCACATATGTGGCAGGTGCAGAAGGGAATTCTTTTTCCCCGAGGGGATGAAGGAAACATCTGTAGCATGCGGCAGATGTGTTCTTCATCCCCTGTGGGGACATGGCAGCGGCGGACAGGTAAGTATTTTTATTTTTTTACACTAAAACTCTTGTTTTTCAGGGAAGAGCTTATTTGTAAAGCTCTTCCTTGAAAAACAATTCAGGGGTGCCGGCAGACCATTGCCTACAATGGAGCCGCCGGCAGCAGCTGCGGCTGCATTGAAGGCAATACACGGACTGGCATTCACGCGTGTTTTTGCACATACATGGGTGCGCACTTATGTACGCACCTATGTACACACAAAAACACGCTCATGTGAAGCCACCCTTAATGCGATGTGTTGTTCCTATGGCCGATACATTGACATGCAGTAAGTAGGCAGAGATGTGGAGGCGGACCTGAACACCAGTAGTGAGGGAATGAAGAAGAACTCTGAAGCTAAGTATTTTGAAGAGTTTATTATATAACTGGGGAAAAAAACCTTTAAGCCCTAACAGCAGTCATCAGATTGCTGGCTTTCACATGCTTTTGATATGAAATACTAAATATATGTAGTTTCATGACAAATACTTACTACAGACACATGGCAAAAGCCCTAAATTGTGTAAATATTTTATCTTGGTAAACTGTTAGTAAAATATATTATTTTTTTAGGTGTATCAATTCTGTGCTAGTTTGAAATAATAGAATTAGCATGTGCACAATTGCTGGAAACGTGCTAAAAAGCGGGCATGTGTTACTACCCTTCGTCTACATGTACAGTAAGTACTGTAGGTATCATTAAAATAGATCATAGTCATAAAATGTTGCAAGTAAAGTAATCTTGCCACAGGAGTTCCCACCTGCTCACACCATATATTACAAAATACTTAGTTATACAATTAGTAGCCAGTGAACTGGATAGTCAAGTAATCAAAATCTATCTATACTGTGAGAAATAGTGAAGCAGACAGTTTGTAAGCAGACTGGTGATTAATGCATTACTTACTTTTTCCATATGGGCCTCAAAATATAAGTCTATATCAAAATACCGGGGGATTTGCAAAAGGTTTACCAATTTATCAGGATTTGTTGCAAACTGAAAAAAAAACACAAGAAAACAAGTGAATGCTTGCAGAATACTATACGGAAGTAGCACCAAACAAGAGTTGACTTTCCAGTTTTATGTACATAACAGACCCGTTCTACAATAAAATATTCGGCTACTTTCCATTATACTTTGTGTTTCAGTTACTCTCAGATCTCTACTTGATATAAGTGAATGTAAACATTCTTGATACAAACAATGAAAGTTTCAAGTCATTGGCAAATGCCGAGGAAGTGATACAAAAAATATAGCGAACATGAAGGAGCGGTGATCATATCTTAGGTTACCTTGATCAACAATAAGGGAAGGGTTTCTGCAAAGTGCTCAGTAATTCTCTCTCTGTCTTCCAGTTGTGCCTTCTTCTCTTTGGTGGAGAGGAGCTGATATAAAGAGCATTAGTGTGAATGCAGTAACTTACAGCTGTGCAGTAACATTAAAAAACCTTTAATGAAAAGAATGTACTATGTGTAACACAAAGTAAAGGCAGAAATATGATCCCCGTGATACAAACAGAATGGTGAACAGACCAGCAGAAATATGCACTATAAATACTGTAGACTTAGAGCTATGGTCTTGCAGCTGTTTGTATCCAGGGATTTCACAGGGAATATACTGACTACATAAAAAGAGAAGCAGCAACAGTTCACTGTGACAGTGCATGTATTTCATCACTCATCCCTACCAATTAGAATCGTCTTATCTGAATATTCTGTATAATTTACTGTTTAGTCACATGTTTTATATCAGAAGTAGTCAATACAATGTGTTTCTGCTTGGAAGTATAGGTAATAAACACACCTTCTTTGCTGTCCCTCTACCCATAGGAGGATGGCCTTCAACTGCTTGTCGAATTGTTGCCAACATGAGTTCTACTAACAAGTTTTCCTGAACTGCACTCAAACCTGAAAGCCAATAAAACTATTGTTAGATGTAGAAAATAAATATTAGATCAGTTGAAATCGACCTCCTCTCCACTGATCACACAAATGGAATCCTCATTAGTATCAATATGTAGGTCCTATACAGGCCCCATCTAGCTACGCAGCTTCCATAAAGCCCTTAGGTGAGCAGCTCTACAGTAAAATCAGGACCAATTTTTTCTTAGCATTCTCACTTTAATGACACCTTCGATTGATTTGCAATGTGATCTATATGTATTGTGCACAAGTACTACTCTAATTAATGGGAGTCATGCACAATACTTATTGTGAGTTGTATGGTTGCCTCACAAACTGTACCTCCCAATCCGCAGTTACATCTCCCCATATTCAATGTCAGATTGAGCAGAAGAATATGTCTAATATGTCTAATGGCAGGATATTAATAACTTGCTGACACAGAGATCACAAACCCACTGATCACTAGTTGGAAGGGACTGCACAGTTAGTAAAGAACAATAGGCCTTTCAGACTTTTTTGCTGCACCGCCACACTTCTCAGCCAAGGCTGTGCTGATCGGTGGAGGTCTAACTACTGGGAGCAGCATTGGCCCACTGTTATGGCAGATCCTAACTATAAACCCGGGGTTCACATGTGACAAAAACATTTCCAGCTCAGATTCACCAAAAATCTGTGTGCAAATTCACTGCAACTCCACAGTAAAATCTGCACATTACACATAGCACAGATTTTACCCTTTACATTGTGATAAACTACTTTAGTCATTTGTTCTCCACTGCTCTTCAAAACTCTGCACTGAAATCACATTATTCATTAGATGATGAGCTCACCAATTCTCTTTTCCACGGCATCTTGTAAGAGGATAGATGTCATACATGGCCAGTCTTTTAAAAAAATAGGTGTACAATCCCAGAGGCTGTCAACAAGGTACGTCACATGCTCATGGAACTGTAATAGAAGAATGTTCATTGGAAGTAAATTAGCATTAACTGGATTTGACATTATACCAGCTGCACATAAGCATGATGTAACAGGGTGAAAAAGTCAAAGAATGAAAAATTATATCAAAGCTAGCAGAAAACATCTCCACCCTGAATGAACTTTTACCCTACCCACAAAGATCAGGATGCTCATGATGGACTTCATGTACTATTACAATGTTTGTAATGGATGAACTTTTAAGTTGACAAGTTTACTTTGACACAAATGAGTACTTGTATGAGAATTTGATAATAAAATCCCTAAGGATGCATTCACACTGTATTTGCAGTATACACTCCATATGTGTGCTGGAAAACCTCCCGGGGTATATGTCAAATGTATCTATCAGTCTCCATTCACCTGACGGCACCCAAAAGAGTGTTGTTTTGGCCTATACTGGGCTAGTATACATTGTTATACCTTTTTGCTGTATATGATATCCTAGTTGACTACTTTACTCTATACAGGCATCATGTAATAAAGTAAACTATGGAGTATACCATTTTTCTTTTTAACATTGGAGCCAATGGGCAACATATGCCATTAAATGCCTAAAAGTGTTGCAATCCTCAGCTTAGTGAACTGAATTAGTGTTTGTCTCTCTGCTCAGACTGTCTTGTGTTTTTTCAAGTCTCAAATTTTTATGTGTGAACATTTATCTAGATCAAGAGGGGTATCCCCCCTCCCCTCTGCATCTGTATGCTATAATTATGTGCCATCCAAACTAGTTTCTGTCATTCATTAGTCTGATGAAGGGGGCGATATCCTGAAAGCTTGTGGTAACATGATGTATATTTGTTAGCCATTAAAAGGTATCATATCTACAAGTTTGCTTGGTTTCTCTTACTGGGAACAATCACACTTTACTCTACTGGCTAACACGGTGCCAAACGTTTTCTTCACACAAAATGCCTCCGAATGTATACCTCCGATGAACATGAAAATACAGTGTAAATGTACCTTAAACCACAACACATACATATACGTAAATTACAAATTGTCACTGTTGTGCTACTTTACTTTTTTGTTAAAACTTAAGAATTACTCGTTTTTAAAATTACACAATTATTAGAGATTAACAAACTTTTTAAAACTTCGGTTCGGTTGGTTTGCCAATCTATCAGGATCTGTTTGGTCAGAATTAGTTCTAACCAAACTGAGAGTTTAAAAAAAAAATTAAAACAAGTTCTGAACACTGTCTAAGATGATGGTGGTAGTCCTACTTCAATAGATGTAGCTCAGTGGTGAGTATTGTTGCCTTGCAGTGCTGGGGTCCTAGGTTCAAATCTGACCAAAGTCAACATCTGAATGGAATTGGAAAACTCTATGCAGATGTTGTCTTTGGTTAGATTTGAACCTAGGACTCAATCACTACAAGGCAAGAGTGGTAACCACTGAGCCACTATGCTCTTAACCTAGGACACTAGCACTTCAAGGCAACAGTGCTACCCACTGATTTGCATCCTGTGAAGAACAACAATCATCACCACCACCATTATAATCTCAGGACTCTTAGACAGTGTTCAAAACTAGTTGTAGGGGGTTTTATGAACTTCCGGTTCAACAGGAAAGAGCCACCTGACATTTGGGTTCTTGACGAACCAAATTTTTAACAAAGTTTAATCCAAATTTGGCTTCTACAGGTTTGGTTCGCTCATCTCTAGTGTTTATCATAATGATTATCATCATCACTATCATCAAGATCTTAATCATCACCAAAATGAAAATCTTCATCATCATCTTACATTGCTTTCAATGAAAAAATCTAAAAGCTTCTTCAACTGTCCTATTTTGTGCTCCGAGTTTTCCGTCTTCTCTGCATTTATTGGCTCTCTTATTGCGCTCAAATGTCTATGGATGATATATGAAAAATACTGCATTAGTGGAAATGCTCAAAAGTACAGTACAGAAGCAAAATATGATAAAGGATGAGTTCTCCATTAAATTAGCCACTGCATATATAGCAGTAATCTCACTAATACAATTTAGAACATCAGTTTACATAGTAATACACATGAAAATAGAGGAAAGATGCATGACAGAACAGATTGAAATCTAATAAAACAGCATATTATAATGCTCAACCATCATAAACACAATGCCAACTGCCTAAGTGTTAAAAATCACATTTTCTGCTACAGTAAATATTTCTGGTTGCCAGCACGGGTGTCACTTTACATTTAAAAGGGATATTAGCATTTAATAATATTCACTAAGATACATCATAATAATATGATCGGTGAGGGGCCAACTTGAGACCCCCACAGACTCAGAGATCAAAAGGACTCTGTTCCTTTTGGTAATTACTGTATTATTCACTATTATTCTAGTGAATGGATATGTGTAATAGTACAGGAATTGGGATTATTGTTGTACAGGGAAACCCTGAAGGAAACCCCCATCATTCTAAGGATCATGGAGTCTCAGCAGTTGGATCCGCAGCAATCAGTAAGTGATGGCATATCCTAGTAATATGCCATAATTTGCTATGGTGAGACAACCCCTTTAACAAAACTGGTTGCAACCGAAGTGTATTCTAGACTTCTATCAGATGTATATACATATAAAACCAAGTACTTGTTCAAGCACATGATCCTTTAAATTTCAACAGCCCATAACATTTTAGTACACAATTACCCTATGTACAAAAATTCTCCAGCTGCTGCAGCAAGTGGCCTGTGAGAGGCATACACAAACTGGTACAAGGTTTCACAATCCTCAGTGGTAAACAGATCTTCACAATTCCTGCAGGAAGAAACAGCAGCATCTATTATCTGAGATCCAATTTGAATTTGTTACAACAAAGACCAATAAATTCATTGTGCAGCTACACAATCTAAACGATTCTTCACTTTATCCAAAGACTTCATGTCCCCTGGCTGCTTCCTGGCAGTGCCACTCAGATAAGCACATCTCTGGTACGGAGGCTTTTTTTATTCTCAAAGGCCATTCTTAGTAATATACCGTATGCTGTTCAGTTAGATTTGTGCCAGATTATATAAGGATTCTGTACTGGAACTGAGTATGCACAATATAATACGGTGAGTTACTGAGATGTAACGGAGATATAGATGTGAGTGTAAACATATTTAATAATATAATACTTATTTCCCAGTTTAAGGCCGGCTGCACACGGCCGTGACGGGCTCCGCCGCGGAATTTTGCGGCGGAGCCCGTCACGGCGCCCTCCAGGAGACCCCATACTTACCTGCGGATCCGGCGTCCTCTCTCCCGCATGACGCTTCCTAAGGCCTCCTTCCCACGAACGGAAATCTGCTGCGTTGCCCGCAGCTATTAGGTTCTATTGAACCTAATAGCTCAGTGCTCACAGTGCAGAATTCCACTGCGGAATTCCGCACCGTGAAATCTCCCGTCCTCACCCGCGGCATGCTCTATTTGCTGCAGGTGAACGCGCGTACGGCTTCCATTGCAGTTAATGGAAGCCGTCCGTTCACGCTATCTTCCGCTGTAGCACAGCGGAAGATAGCGTGAAAACGTTTCCCTGCCCACCGCCGGCACGTCATGTGACACGGCCGGCCGCGTCATGTGACGCAGTGGGCGTGTCACATGATGCGGCGGAGGTGGGCGGGGAAGCGTCATGCGGGAGCGAGGAAGCCGGATCCGCAGGTAAGAATGGGGTCTCCTGGGGGGCGCCGTGACGGGCTCCGCCGCAGAATTTCGCGGCGGAGCCCGTCACGACCGTGTGCAGCCGGCCTTAGAAATCCATCAGTTCTTTTGCTAAGAGAATTTGTTAGTAAAAGTCAAAGTTATGTAAATGTAATCCATGAAACGTCTCCTCACATTACACATCAAGGGTGAAAATACTATGCCCTACAAACAGTTTTTAACACAACTCTCTCCACCTTAAAGAGGTTTTCCTGGCTCCAAAAAATGGACATATGCCTACTTAGTATTACTAGTAGATGTGGAAAATGCAATTTCTTTGTAAAATGCAGTTTTTAGCTGAGATCCCTGGTCCCCTCTGCATACTGCTATGCAATTTCATGACTTCCAGGAACAGCGTGTATTAGCAGTTTCAGAAATAAACTGAAAGCTACAAATCCCATATTGTCCAAGCAGCATAGAGAGATCAGGCACATATGCAATTTAACCAGTGATCCCACTATTCATCTCATTGAGCATGTACCCCGGCTAAAGCAACGTGAGCTGAGTAGCTGAGATTAGTAAACCAGCACAATGCATTGATTAATGACATGCAGTACACTGGGAAAGGTACTTTGCGCAGAACTCCACATGTGATGGATGTATGTGATATAATCCATCATGGGTACAACAGCGCTTAAAAAGGGGTACTCCGGGCACAGACTAACATTTTAAAATCTAACGTACATCATTACAATAAGTCATTCTGTATGAGGTTCACTGTACCTGGTCTAGACATTTTCTTCATTTTCTATCTATGTCACATGACCCTCCACCTGAAAACTATCTCCACTTCCTCTGACATCTTGTACACATTTGCTACTTCCTCCCCTGTCTACAGCCTCCCACATCCTGTGAGCAGTGCATGATGGGAGGACAGAAGCAGAAGCACCGCATGTATTGCTCATGTGCAGTTCAGAGTGCCGGAAGCTTCTGTCTGCCCGTTTCAGCAGCTCTCTCTGGAACTCGGTGAAAGGTAGGTTGGTGACAGTAAATTGTAGGACCTG
The DNA here is from genome assembly GCF_035609145.1 of Eleutherodactylus coqui. Classification (NCBI taxonomy): domain Eukaryota; kingdom Metazoa; phylum Chordata; class Amphibia; order Anura; family Eleutherodactylidae; genus Eleutherodactylus; species Eleutherodactylus coqui. The sequence continues at coordinate 385,734,070 of NC_089837.1, read as the reverse complement.
TGAGCTGCAGGCGGGACTACGATGCTGGCCGATAAATAAGCTATTTGCATGCTGGAAGTAGTAGGTAACAATCTGTTACTGTGTTTACTGCGGAAGTGAAGTACAGACAGCGGCAGATCGGTGGCTGCACAGGATGAAGAAGATGGTCCAGAGCAGCAAGTAAAAGTTGATACCACTTAGCTATACCTCCTAGATTTAAGCATTTTCAAAAATGTCCATTTTGTGCCCGGAAAACCCCCTTAATACAGCACTTTAGACAAGTAAGCAAATTTAAAAGTTGTTCTTACAGCCCTTCTAAGAATAAAGCTTAAGAAAAAAGAAGTCTCAGGAAACCCCTTCACGACAAAAAAAAAGTTGGCTATGTAGACATTTCAAATATTTGCTAAAGATTTCATAGGAACATCTAATTGCAGCGTTTCTGACTTTAAAAAACTCAGTTTTGAAAGGCTGTAAAAAATGCTGCATATAAATCCAGCCTAAAGCAGAATTAATACATGTAACACTAAGACAAATAAAACCTAACCACCAAAATGACAAGATAATTATAATTATTTTTTTTACATTATTAGTCCAAGGTTCCACGTTAATGTTTGGCCACTTGACCTCAATGTTTCCCTACTGGACTCACAAATCTACCATGTTTGGAAATCTTGGAATCAGCACAAGACACCGGCAACTTTTACCCATAAGGAAACACTGAGGTTGCACAATGTTTGAGGTAGCCATCAATTCTATCATAACAATTAAAGAGTCCAATGTAATAGTAATTCTAGATTCAACTGTCTAGATCCAACCATCTGTTTACCTGTATTACTAGTGTTTCTGTAAAAAATTGAACATAAGACATAAGAAATGAGGTAAGCATGAATCTAACATGAACCTCAAGGGAATGTTTATTCTACATCAGTTCTATTGAGCAACACAGTAAACAGCCATCTGACAGAACTGCTTTCATTACTGACAAGACAGTGAGATTTCTTCTGAGAGATGGGCAGCTATTAAGTACCACAGTGTTAGGCTGAGACAAGGGCTGTCTATGTAATGATGGGGAAGAACTGTCTCCTTCCACCTGGCAAGGAGAGTGGTGGATCCCTCTGATCGATCCTAGATTTTTAACTGCTAGTGGTCTCCACATCTTAATGGAGACTCCAACAAGAGATCAATATTAGAGAGACAAACTAAAAAAAATGGAAAATTAACTGTAATTGACATATGCTCCACTTTATATTACATTCCACTGTAATAATGATGATCCCACATCAGTTATTTCACGCCACTAAATAATGTGTACTTGAATAAGTTCTAGTGTTTAGCTATATTTTGCAATTACACTGTAACCCAGGGACGTCAAACTCATTTTCACCAAAGGCCACATCAGCACTATGGTTGCCTTCAGAGGGCCGTTTGTAATTGGAAGAGCCTATTTTAAACAATATATTAAAAAGGAAGGGACGAGCAGATGGATCAGAGCAAGTCTAGTCTAGAAAAATTGGGGCACAAGGCCTCCAACATGGACACTTGACTCTAAACTGCCAGGTAGTCAGAGAAAAAGAAAAATTCTAAAATTATGGGAGTTAGCAGAACCTGGTGAAAGGTTCCCAAAAAGTTCCTTAGGGCAGGGCCCTTAGTCACTAGGTTAAGCAGAGCATAGCACATTGTTCTCTCTGATCTTATGCGCCAGTCACCTCACTTTATAATACAAACTGTGTCACCAGATCCTATTGGTCAGGCTACTCTCTCTGAGCTGTCATTCATTATTGAACCACTGTTCATTAGTCCTGCATAGATATAGCCTCACATTCGCTAGAAATCTAATGAACCCACCCACTTACTATAAAAAAGGTGTCAGCGCAGCACCTTTTTCACTATAGCCTACCTGAGTTCCCTTGATAAAGCCTTGTGGCAAAACATGTTGGGAAGGCATGTGTTATATGTCTTTTAGATTAGGTTTAGGGATTGCTCCACTATACAATATATGGATATTAGTGTATCTTGACGCCACCGGAAGTGTGGGTGGCGACAAGATACAGTCTTCTTGACAGGCTGGCCACTACCCCCGTCAAGTCCTGGCAATCACTAACAGCGCCTTAGCCAGTGTTGGAGTGGGCTGCGTACCCGGACAGTGAGGGAGCAGCGGCACACCGGCTCTCCCAGCCGCCTGCCTGCATTGTGCAGCGGTGGGGGAGACAGAGCAAGTGACGGCGGCAGAGCCGCTTCCCCATCGGGCTCCCTGCACTCAGCAGCGGTGCCAGATTTTGGGGGACCAGTGGCGGCCGCAGTGTTGTGATGTCTCACAGTGAGCAACGAAGGGAGGGGGTCGCGGAGGCCAGCGGCGGACAGTGAGGGAGCGGCGGGGATGGCAGAGCCGCTTCCCCATCAGCCTCCCTTCACTCTGCAGCAGCCGCCGACACAGAGAGAGTGGGGGACCTGCAGCCCTGACTGTATACTAGAGACTACTCTGACACTACTGATCTCTATAACAACTGTGTTCAATGCATAATCAGCATAGCAGCGTACTGGATAACAAAGCAACACAGTATACTAGCACAGCAGCTCATATGCTATATGAATATACATAGATCTCTGATATTTCCAGCCTATCTCACAACTGTGATTACGATATAATTAGCATAGCAATATAGTGAATCTTATATTTTGGCTGCTTCTTATAGCATCTCTATCAACTAACACCCGGTGCGTCACAGTATTGGCTGCCTGCAGTTATGTTGTTTCCCTGAGGACAGCATGCTGTGTGACTAGGACAGTGGCTATAAATGACTGCCCTTCCAGCTTACCTAGGAAACTTATAATCAGGCTGTTTGCACAGTACCTCTATAAACTCACACTTTTGTATCATACCCTTTCAGCCTGCCGAGCTAACATACACTTAGTTCCCTAACGTACATACTACACATCTAGTTCAGCCACCTACTCCTTTATTTTAAAGTGTCTTTGTCCTTTTTTAAGTGCATATCGTATATTAATAAAGTATACAATTTATTATTTTTTGCTCTGGAGGGTATAACCATTAGGCTATTCTCTTGCCTCTGGCAATTTTCTTGGTAATTGTTTGTTGAGCCAGGTATACCCTAGGGATGTCTCCTTTCCTTACAACACGTTTCAAATTTGACAAGTAACAAGAAAAGTTATAAACTTCTTGCGCAAACTTGTCGCATGTTACTTTTTGGGTGCAATGCATGCCATAAACTGACATAATCGGATTAGTAAATGTGGACTGTACATTTCATTCTTTAGGCAACTTATGGCTTATAAAACACCAACATTGACATTTTTTCTTGAGTAGAAAAAGATCATATACTGCCCTCTAGTGACAGATCATATAGTTACAACTGAAACCTGGACGCAACAATAAAACAAGTAAAGATGAAGAGATTTTTTTAATTATTAACTAGGCTAACCAGAGTAGTAGTATAAATTGTCATTGAAAAAAAAAAAGGTCAAAGAGAACAAAAGATACAGTGCAGAAAAGATTCATCTGTCAGGTTCAGTAATTTTTCTTTGAACTACAATTAAAGGTTTCTGCTATAGGCTGGTCTTTAGATTTGTGATCCTTTGCTTGGATGACTGGACCCTCAGGTAGCTTTTCACCCTTCATAAGCTTGATGATATTAGGCCTTTTGTTCCATTTACAGTCCATTAGGCATTTTGGTGATAGAGCAAATAAAGATAAGCCATTTATTTCTACTAGACAAGTCTTCTTGTTGCCAATGAAAGCCAATAAGGTAAAACACATAGCTCATAAAGTTAAGCCACCTTTATAAATGAATCTGTCTGAAGTCGAATTGTTGACATTATTATTACTATAAGTATACAATGACAGAGTCTCTTGCTTTAAAATGCCGTTAACATTTTTTAGAATTTGCTCATTCACCTGATCGCTGCTCTTTCAGGGGATCGTGCGGGGATATGGGAAGGACTGAATGATCACTTTTTATGTAAAAACTTGCAAAACGACTGAACTGCATAAAATGAAGCATAAGTCACATGGACAATTATTTAAATCCACTAGTGGCCAATATATCATCATAAAAACATAGTATATCAAGAGAAAAGAGAAGTACATGGAATCTGAACACACCGAGACACATTTTATTATGTAGTTCAATCGAAATATTAATAAAGCAAAAAAATGCATCATTGTGAATGGGAAGCAAAAGAAGGCATAAAAAACTAAAGAAAAGAATGGGGAGAGAAAAAAAAAAACATAAAAAACACATGAATGTGAATGAGAAGCAAAAATAAAAGCAGTAAAAAGGCATGTGTTGCTGAAGCTTTTTTTTCTACTCAGACCGTACATTTCTATACAATTTCTGATTCCTATTCACATTTATGCGTTTTTTAAACCCTTTTTTTCCCTTCCCACTCACACTTTTTACGTCTTTCCTTTTGCTCCCCATTCACACTTGTTTTTTTTTTCCTTAGTAATATTGAGATACAACTAGATAACAAGAGGTGTCTAGTTGTGATCAGATTCCATGTATAGTTCTCTTTCCTCTTGACATACAACTCATTGTAAAAAATAAAAATCAAGCACCTAAAAGCAGTCATCAGAATGGAATAAAATTTTCTATGTGCGATTGTAAGGTTGATATAAGAAAGTGATTACACTATCAGAGCAAAAGGACAATTTAGTGTAGAAAACTGACCCCTAGAAGGGAGGCTCTAGTACCCTGTTGTACAGCCTCTAGCTTGGATGCAAGATGTGATATGGGCAGGCATGTAGGCTCTAGTACCCTGTGGTACCATCTCTAGCTTGGATACAAGATGTGATACGGGCGAGCATGGAGGCTCTAGTACCCTTTTGTACTTCCCCTAGCTTGGATGGAAGATGTGATACAGGCATCATGGAGGCTCTAGTACCCTGTTGTACCACCTCTAGCTTGGATACAAGATGTAATACGAGCAGCCATGGAGGTTCTAGTACCCTGTTGTACCGCCTCTAGCTTGGATACAAGATGTGATATGGGCAGGCATGGTGGCTCTAGTACCCTGCTGTACCTCCTCTAGCTTGGATACAAGATGTGAAACGGTCAGGCATGGAGGTTCTAGTACCCTGTTGTACCACCTCCAGCTTGGATACAAGATGTGATACGGGCGGCATGGAGGCATACAGGTTTCAGATGGTATCCTGTGATATATCTGTCCACATTTGCTGTGACTCAGCCTCTAGATCGTGTAAAGTCATAGGCTGTCAAAGCTGGTGTCCTGGATGGTCCCATACAGGTTCTATTGGTGATAAATCTTGTGACCGTGCAGCCACAGAAGTGTGACAATGTTGTGGGGACATTCCTGTGACCCCCTTGCTGTGTGCGGCTGAGCATTATCCTGCTCGAAGAAGTCTCTTGGAAGCCGCTAGGGGAGGAACACATGGCTGCAGGATATCCTGAACATATCGCTGAGCTGTCATTGTCCTTCATATCACTACTAGTGGTGACCGACTGTCCTATGCCATGGCCCGTCACACCAGCAGTGGGGGCAGTGTGCTGCTCCACAGTAAAGGTAGGATTGAGGGTTCATCTCGAGGTCTCCAGACACGAACACGGCCATTGTCAGTGCTCAAACTAAACCTGGATTCATCGTTGAAGACAACCCTGTTCCAATCCATAACAGTTCAGTTTCGTCACACGACACCATTGCAAGTGAAGGCAGTACATGTAAGGGGCGCAGCAAGACCGAATATCCTTCAGCTAAGCACCTGGAAATGTTCCAACACACACAGGGGCCTATAACGATGGTGCCAACTGTCTCAGAATGGCAAACAACAAAACAGTTGGAGCTGCTCATGTTTGTTGGACAATCAGATGATCCTCTCTACTGGTGGTCTGTTGAGGACATCCTGAGCCCATTCGTGTTGTGTGTGTACCCTCACACACTCACTCGTCTCAACACCTCCAAGTCTGGTCAAAAACTCTGTTAACAGGGCGAAATTTCTTCAATTGCATTGTCTATTGGTCAACATGATCTACACAAGTGCAAAAAGAGGTCACTACACACAAGTAGCCTCTGAGAGCCTTTTTATAGGCCAAGGGTAGTGCCTCAGGTGACAAGACCGATCATCTAATCTGATTTTTTTTTTACAAAGAGCGCACTATAGTTTTATGATGCTACATATTTGCCACATAGGCTCTCTCACAGGTGTACATGTCCCACGTATTATATGGACCTAAAATATGCAGCACACTAAACAGGCATATACATGCGTATTTGCTGCGTATGTTAAATCCCCATAGCCTATATCGGTGCATATTATGTGCGTAATATGCACCAAAATAGGAAATGTATATACACACACATGAAAAAAAGGAGGTTGAGTGGCCCAATAGAAATGAATGGGCTTTTAGCACAGAGTATTACATGCAGGAAAAATACATGCGTAATATGTGGGACAAATACACCTGTATGAGTGAGCCCTCAGTAGATTAAAATAATTATAATTGGGAAAGTGACTAATTATGTTTCCTGTGCATTAACTCTTTTCAATCCAGTGTCAGACCTCGTCAGACGTTGAGATTTTCCTCCGCGGAAGGACGAGGTCCAACACATGTTTCTGAAACTATGCAGAAGAGAGCTACTATATATATGTATATACACATATACACACACACAGTGGATATACATATTAACTTACGTTTACTTTAAGAAAATGCTAATAAAAGCATCATGACAGTTCATTTTTGTGTGTTTCTGTTGAGTAATTCCAAGAACTCCACATTGTGTGTTCCCACCCAAAATAAATAAGAGCTGGGGAGGACCGAGTAACAGAGGAATTGTATTGGAATGGGTTAAGGGGTGTTTACGAGCTTTTATAGCACTTTGGAAATTTACTATGAGTATGAACCAAAATTTTCTGGTTCGAAACGCGTAAAAGCGCTCCCATTTTTATCTTATGCTCCTGTATTAGCTGGGCTTTTAACAAGATGGAAGAAAAGTTTTATGTTTGCTATAGTGCTGGAAGATTTGCAACTTTTGTTTTTCTTCTGTCCACGGCCGAAGCAGCTTTCTCCTTCCCTGCACCGCCTTGTAATTTACAAGTACTGAATTAGGTGGTGGTGAGCCGACATACCCCCTTTTTTCTTATCATGAGTCTTGAGAGGATTCCTCAAAAGGTACCCCAAAGAACATTTTTAATTCATGATGAGAACTATTTTTTAATCTAATAATTGAACGACACCTTTAGATTTATTAATGCAATTGGTATCTCTAAGTCTATTTCATGTGTAATTTATAAAACAATAAGGGTTCTGTGTACTTTTGTAGCCATTCTTTTCTTTTAAGCAATGCATCTAAAATAAAAAATAAAGCAATGTTTCATATAAAGCTTTAAAAAATCCTACCATTTTGTGTATACAGATCTTATCAAGACCTAAGAATAATACCAGTGCAGTCAAATGGTCGCTCACACTTCCATATTTATATAGAAATTCTATGCAGATTTTATATTACATTACGCACAGTAACCTTTTTATTGTCTTTCTTATTTGAGTATACAGCTTCCATAAAGACCTTTGTATCTCCATGCTTATTGATGATAAACAAATGATACACCAATAAGGAAATAAACTGATAATGTATAAAATATATACCTTAACATATGAACAAGGAGCCTCATTGCTTGAACACAGACTTCATGATCCTTATCTAAGGTCATTGATATAATGCGATCCTAAAAGTTACAAAACAAAAAAATTCATATACGCAATAAAAAGAAGGATAAAGTATGGATGTTAGTAGATGTTAGACGTTATTACCGCATCATAAAAATAAGTGATAATAACTGAAGAACCTACAAAATAGATGTAAATATGATTTACTGAACAAAAACACAACAACTGTTTTTAGATTGTTTGGATTAACCCCTTGAGTGGCAAGCTTGGAAGTTTTCCGGGACGAGCTCCACTGCCCATAGTGATATAGCTCAGAAGATTTTCGGGCTATGTTTCACTATGGGACCTGCAGAGCACAATACCATACGCTGTGGCAGTGTGCTCTGCCTGCACAGGCCAACAGAGAACAGTGCAGGACTTTAAAGAAAGATGCAGGAAGATATTACCAGTCTGCCAGCAACTTCCCCCTTCTTTTTTAAACTCCTGCACTGTTTTGTTTACAGGTTGCCACGGAGACCATCGGCTTGTCTGAAGCAGGCCAATAGTCTCTGTGGCAGGGTAAGGGCTGGTGCTTGGCTGTTAGAGGATAGCCGAGCACCAGCTCTTACACAGCATCTCTGCTGTTTAACTCTTTACATGCCGCGTTCTATGCGACCGCAGCATGTGAAGGGCTGACACCATCGAACCCTCTCAATGTGATCAAGGGGTCCTGATGGGTCTCTGTGGAAGTGCTCTAAGAAGACAAAAAATTTTAAAAAAGGAAAAAAAAATTAAAAAATTGTAAAAAAATTTTTAAAAATAAAAACACCTTTCTCCCTTTACTTTGTAAAAAACAAGAACAAAATTACACATGTGATATCCCTGTGTTTGTAATGACCCAGAGAAGGAAGTTATTTAACCCCTTAATGACGCGAGTCCTTTCCCCCACCCCCCTTTTCATTTTTTCCTCCCCTCTTTTAAAAAATCATAACTCCTTTATTTATTCATCGACGTGGCTGTATGAGGGCTTGTTTTTTGCAGAATAAGTTGTATTTTTCAATGATAGTATTTATTGTACCATATAATGTACTGAAAAACTTTTTCAAAATTGCAAGTGGAGTAAAATGAAAAAAAAAAAACGACATTCCACCATCATTCAGTGCGTTTTGTTTCTACGGCACACAAAATGCAACAAAAATGACCTGATAACTTTATTCTATGGGTCAGTGCGATTACTACGATACCAAACTTGTATAGTTTTTTTTTTGTTGTTGTTGTACTACTTCTATTTTTTTCAAAGACATTTAATTTTTTTAATTATTTTCTGCTGCATATTCTGCGCGCAATAACTTTTTTATTTTTCCGTCGACGTACTTGAGCAAGGGCTCATTTTTTGCTGGATGTACTGTAGTGTACGTTAGTACCAATTTGGAATACATACAACTTTTTGATCGCTTTTTATTGCATTTTTTCTGGGAGACAGGGTGACTAAAAAAAGTGCATTTCTGCTGTTCTTTATTTTTTTTTTCGGACTATGTCCACCATGTGGGATAAATAATGCACTACTTTGATAGATCGGACTTTTACGGACGCAGCGATACCAAATATGTACTTTTCTTTTATGATTTAGATTTTTTTATTATAGATATGGCAAAAGGAGGGTGATTTAAACTTTTATTACTTTTTTTTTTTTTTTTTTTTTTTTTAAACCGTGAAAAAGTTACGACAAAGAAAAAAACGATTACAATTTGGTATTGGCATAATCGTACAGGCCTGTAGAATGACTTTAATACATTATTTATACTGCTCAGAGAATGCAGTGAAAAATAAAAATAAAAAACATGCCAGAATTACAGATTTTGTTAATCTTGCCCCTAGAAAAAATGGAATAAAAAGCGATCAAAATTTTACATGTTCCAAAAAATTTGATAAACGAAGACGGGAGTTCATCCTACAAAAAACAAGGCCTTCTAGGGCTCTGGCAATGGAAAAAAATGAATATGGCCTTTGGAATGTGGTGACACAAAAGCAAACCTTTAAGAAAAAAAAGTTTTAAATGTACAAAAATAGCAAAACATAAAAAACTGTATAAACTTGGTATCGTTGGAATTGTGCGACTCAGAGAATAACATTATCACATCATTTATTCTGCACGCTGAACGCAGTACAAATGAAATCCAAAAAACAAATGGCAGAATTTATTTTTTCCCTCAATCTTCCTACAAATGTTTTTACGAAAGTTATGCAATACATTATATATACCCCAAAATGATGCCATCAAAAAATACAACTTGTCCCGCAAAAAACAAGCCCTCATATGGCTGTGTCATTGGAAAAATGAAAAAGTTATGGCTCTTGGAACGCAACTGCAAAATTAGTTGAAATTAAATGATTGGCCCATTTAAAAAACCTGCCCTAGTGGGAGTGACAGGGTGGTAAGAAACCCGCCACTCAAGAGGTTAAAGGTTAGAGTTGTTCGACCTTTCTTTCACATTCTTCCTCCCACTGCCCCAAACAATAGTTTTTTAAACAACTCACCATGCTTTGGCTCCACTTCATGCAGCCGTGATGTCACTGGGTCCTCAGCCCTGGTGACGTCCTGTATATATGATACATGGGCTTCTAATATAGAAGCCCTGGCCTGTTCACTGATGACGTCCAATTGTGGGTCCTCATACTGACTGCAATGATTACGTAGGTAAACAGCCAATGTGTACAGAAACCAGCTACAGTGGGGTCCGTGGAGAGGTAGGTGCTTCTGGGTGCTATTTGTTCACTACTATGTGATCCTCCCTACTGCCATCAATGATTTTTTTTAAATCAGAAAACCCATTTAACCCTTTTCCAATTCACTGTCTGACCTCTTCCTACATTCTGATTGAAGCTTGTACAGCTCCAATGTCAGAAGACGTCCGACAGGGTGTTCTTGCCTCTCTGGTGCGCACACACTCACTGGTGTTAGCCAGGAGATGGCACCGTTGTATAACAACAAAAAGAAAAAAGCCTTTTAGGAAACCCTGAATCAAAAATTGGATTGGAATGGGTTAATGCACGGTACTGCAATTTTATGTGAATATGAATTTTTCACACCTGCACATTTATATGGTATAAACTGCTGCGAAATCTAAATAATTAAAGTTACGCAAACGGTTTTACCTTGAATCTGGTTGTAAAAAGATCCATTTTGGAAACAAAATCCCTTTTCTCATAAAGGCCCTGCAGTGCAATTAGACTTCTCAAACGCACTTCTGGGACCTACAGGCATCAATAAATTATGTAGTTAGTGCAGAAGAAGAACAATATGAAATTGTTGCAGTTATACAGAAGTATTAAACAAGCAACAGTTATTAGTTGAGCTATAAAGCAAAATTCACACAGCCGTATACATGTGAAGCTCACGTGCAGCTTGCACTATATAGCACACAACCACCTGTCCATGCGCTATCCAATCACCATCAGACCATGGGAAAAATTGTACTTTTGAATAGCCTCATAGACTATTATGGGGCCATGTGCTATCCTTTTAATGCAGCTGTGTGACTGGGTCCTAAAGCTAAATCTTCAACATTAGGTACCAAATTCTCAAGTTCAGCATATTAAAGGTAGAATCACTGATATTTGAAAAAATTTATAGCCTACATAAAAAAATGATTGATGCTTAATTCAGAAACATCATCTTATCCATGTAAATATGCGCAGATAGTGCTGCAACTGAGGATCTGGTTAAACCAAACTTGAGAGTACTGTCTTAGGCCTTAGTCACACGGGCGTTTTTTCACGCGATTTGCGGATCGCATGACGGATGCGCATCCGCAAATCGCGTGACCGGTGCGCGCAAGTCGCCCGCAAATCGCCCGAAAAACTCCTCCTAGCCGAGTTTCATTAGAAATGGGCCGGAGCTGTCCAGCGCATTGCATTCAATGGAGACGGCAATAGAGCCGGCTCCATTTAAAGCAATGCGCTGCGGGCGAGCCCGGGATGAATTGTCGGGAAGGGCTTAAATATATAAGCCCTTCCCTGCAATTCATCCTAAAATGTGTAAAAATAAAAAATATATATATACTCACCTTCTCCCGGCAGCCGGAGCTCCGCGCGGCCGTCCTGCAGTGGGTGTGAAGGGGGTGTGAGTCAGACCTGCCCCCTGATTGGCTCAGCGCTGAGCCAATCAGAGGCATGTCTCACTCACACCCATTCATGAATTCATGAATGGATGTGAGTCAGACCTGCCCCTGATTGACTCAGCGCTGAGAGGCAGCAGTCACTCCCCCATTCATGAATTCATGAATGGGTGTGTGAGTGTAACCTGCCTCTGATTGGTCAGGGCTGTGACCAATCAGAGGCAGATAATTCAGCAGGCGGGAATTTTAAAGCCCCGCCGGCTGAATAGTGCCGAGAAGCAGTTCAGGAGAACTGACAGCGGCCGCGGCTGGACTCCGGCTGCAGCGGAAAGGTGAGTATACAATTTTTTTTATTTTAACACATTTAAGGATGAATTGCAGGGAAGGGCTTATATATTTAAGCCCTTCCCGACAATTCACCCCGCGCACGCCGGCAGCCCATTGCTTTCAATGGAGCGGCTGTATTGCCGGCTCCATTGAATTCAATGGGCAAACATCGTTCTTCTCTGCCACAGCTGTTACAGCTGTGGCAGAGAAGAATGATTTGTCTTCTATATGTTCTCAATGGGGTCGGCGCTGCTGCCGCCGGCCCCATTGAGCGCATATAGAGAAGAGAACAGGAATCGCAGATGGTTTTATAAAATCGCCGGACGCATGCGCATGCGCAAATCGCGGCTAAAAACGCCCGTCTGACTAAGGCCTCAGGGCACCTGCACACGGACGCATTCGCACTGCAGAATCCGGAGCAGGCGTTCTCCTCTGGATTTCATAGCAAATACCACCCATAGCATGCAATGGCAATACGCGATTTCATGTCCACAAGCGAAAATCAATTGCGACTTTTCGCTCGTGGAGGAGAAATCGCAGAATGCTGTGGATTTTGTGCAGCCTTCGCATGGACGGCTGCCATTGAAGTCAATGGAAGCTGTCCTAACCGCGGCCCTTCCGCAATCATCATTGTGGAAAAGTTACGGGATCCACGTTATCGCCTAGCGATGGCGCAGCCTTTTCTGTACTGCGCATGTGAGCTGTCCGGCACATCAATAGAATAGAAGACACCAGACAGGTACACGAGGGTCAGCGACAAGGCACAGAGTTGGATTTCGCTGTGGGATCCCATATGCGGAATCCGACCAGCCTGTGTGCAGTTGGCTTTACTAATACATCTACAAAATATTATTTACCATGCATACATCTACTGTATGGAATACAGGCAAATATCTCTGTGACCTTATGCTAGGGATGTATATCATAGATACATGCACCTGCTCAACCTAGAATAAAAGCAGAAGGGGAAATAAAAAAACTAGGTAGTCAGCTACCTGCATGGTGAGAGGATGCATCTATATGCACTCCTCAGTCAGTAAGTAACGGCCATTTTCTGTGATTGTTTTTAATTCTTGATTTCCCCTTCTGTGATGCATTTATATTAGTGTAGGGACCGACTACAACGCAAGGAACCGTGAAGTGGTTAGTGGGCTCATGTATCTTGGCCAACATCCAACCAATGCCTTGCATTTATTATCTATCATTCACATGCAGTGTAGCATTGGGACTCCAGGGGGAGCCCAGGGTGGCATTACCAATGTGGTTCACTGATGGATATGCAGGGCACCGCGCCGAATTATCATGGCGTCATTAATAGGTTGCTGGTCTGCATGGTGAACTACATATGTCAGAGTGGTCTGGCACCCTGTATCCACTATGTGTGGGAGTATACACCAAGCATCCACCCCCCTCATTATCAAGAGGCAGTGTGAGTGGGTGTCTTATCGGTGTCTTGCACAGGTGTTATTGGCTCCTCCATTTGGTAGTCAGCTACCTGCATGGTGAGAGGAGGATGCATCTATATGCACTCCTCAGTCAGTAAGTAACGGCCAGTAGAATAAAAGCAGAGAGCAGGCCAAAAATAATAGACAAAATATTACATGTTACTAACCCATATAATATCAAAATATAACATGTTACTAACCCATAGAATAACAGCTTTCCCATATTCTGCTCCTGCACTCATTTTTAATATGCATGTTATTTGTTGATGAAATAAGGGCTACTTCACACTTGCGAGAAAACCGCACGATTTTTAAGCGATGCCAGAGTGAGTGAAAATGCAGACTTATGAAACAAATGATTTTGAATGGTTTCATTCCCATTTGCGATGTTTCCTGTCCTACGATGTTGTGAGATTTGAAAATCACAGCAGGTCCTATCTTTCTGCATTTTGTGATTTTTTTTTTCCCTCACCCATGTTTCTCTATGGAGCCCCCGATTTATCACATTGCAATACACGAACTTGCGATGTTCGTTCAATGCGTTTTTAAACATTAGAAAGTCCTATTGTCTTTCGCGCTCAAAAATCGTGGGCGGCAGCGATGCGATGCAAGATTATTCTCTGGAAAAAGCATGGCTGACGCTTAAAAAATCTGTGTACAAAAATTTGATTTTGCCGCGATTATCTCGCAGTGATGTTGCGATCGCCAGTGTGAAGGAGCCCTAAAGATGTATATTTTATCTCTTACATTTGGTCTGTCCTACTACTTGTAGATTGTATATATGTTCTGGTTGGAAGAGGCTTGAGTGGCAACTGTACATCTGTTCATCACTGGGAAGAGCAAAAAGTGAAAAAAATCGAACACAGCTGAAAATTTTGCTGATGAGGTCTACCAACTCCGACACACATTTTACTGCAGATAGACGGAATATTCTGCTGCAAGTTGCAGGATGTTCCAAGAAATCTCTGGTGATATAAGTAGCTGAAGTCAGACAATTATCAGTCAAGAACTACATCACTCAGAAAATTCCATTACACACCCACCTTATCGTGTAGCATCCAACCAATGTACTTTAAGTAACTGTCATTCAAGTAAGTATGCGGGTACATTTTCATCCACACACCAATTTCCTCTATGCATAATGCTCTGATCTCAGAAACAATATCCCTGTAAAAAGAAAAAAAAAATAAAGTAGCGCTCAATCAGTTTTTTTGGCATATGGAATGGTAACTCACCAGCAATACTTTAGCTGTGCAATTTGTTTTATTCATACATTTTGAAGCCTTTCATTCTGGGCCGGTGTAATCATATGATCCCAGTCTGACCATCAGTTCACAGCTTCCTATCAGCTAATTAATGAATCGTTCATAAATCAGCGAGAATAAGAACGATTATCGTTCAGTCTAAATGCATGCACGACTGAATGACGAACGATAAATTAGTTTATTGTTCAGTTTCAACATGCATAAAAACTGAATGGATCGGCCTGTGTAAACAGGCAGCAGTTTCTGTGAATGGAGGTGGGCGACCGGAACGATCCCCAGCACGCACCGCCTCTATTCACTAGCATTGATCAATCCTGTATAAAAGCATAGGAACGATCACCGCTGGGATGATCTATCGGGCATCTGTGCCCAACAGGTATTCCCGTGTGTGGGAGAAACTATAATGTCTTCTATCCTCCATCTTGTCTTGCACCCTATTCTGTGTTTTTACATGTTGTGTATCTTGCTTAGCATGTATCCAGATGTCTTGGCATATGAAGATGACAATCAGAGGACTGCAATGTCATTTTAGAAGGCCTCCTGACGAAAGCTTTAGGCAGCCCCCAGGAAAAAAGTGGAAGGGGGCAGGGGAAGAGAGAAGTGCAAGTGATTAAAGTTGGACTAACCTTAGAAATATACTTTCTCCTGCATAATTAGTCTGCTGAGTATACCATACAATAAATAGTTCCATCTATTTATTATGTAAACCTCTTTCTCTGTATATATATATATATATACATATATATATATATATATACACATATATATAAATAATCCTTAAGATGAATGAATACATATATGAATTTAACCTTGTAAGACCTAACCAATTAATGATTACTAAGCACTGCCAGAAATGCCCATACATAAAGGTGCATTTAGACACAAAGACGATCTCTCAAAAGATGGCTTTTGAGCGATCATTTTGCATAATCTACTAATTGGTATTAATGCCTACTAGTACCAATTAGTAGCTTGTGAGCCACTGGGAGCGGAATTTATTCAGAGGTCCACCTGCTGTTTTCTGAATAAATTCTCTTGGTTCTGACTGCAGGGCTGACAGTTGAGAACACCTGAGACAAGGTAATCAGTTGTTATCAGCGCTCCCCGGTCGGAACACAGGGTGCGGTCCGTCTTATCAGCTGTGGCATTACACCGCATGCGCACACCGGAGCCGGCGGCTGGGTGAGTGACGTTTCCACCCGTGTGCAGGCGGCCATAAAATAGTAACAGATATGGCCACTAGAGGGCTCTATAACAGTGTTTTGGCAGAAAAAGCGTGCCTCAAGTTGTTAAATCAGGAAACGCCTGCCACCCTATCTAAGAAGAATGACACCTATGTACTGATGCCCAGTACATTAGACCAAATAGAGAGGGCCAAAGTTGATGTTTAGTAGGTTGCCAGAAGACAAGGTGTTACTTTGTGTACCGTTGTAATGGACAGTGTGAAATACTGCGAACTGTTGCTGAGAATTAATAAAACTGGTGTGTTCCTGAGAGTGGCGCCAACCATCTTGAGTGGAGAAGATGGCAATCCTGGGTAGTGACTAATTGCCTAAGGTCACAGACCCTATCTATGACTAAGGGCTCTTTCCCACGAGCGTAAGCGTTTTTACGCCTGCCCGCCAACACCATAAAAACATGTGAAAGGGCGCACAAATCTAACATTTGTGCGTCGTTGAGACAGCACACACCCGGCGCATATACGCCAAGGCCGCAATGCCGTTGCCTCCCCTTCCCTCTCCCTCATAGGCTCACCTCCTCTCTCCTTGCCTCTGGCTGTTTGTAATTAGATTGGGTGGGATGGGGGCGGAGCTAAGCACCCACCCCCTCTCTACAGCCAGCAATAAAAGGGGGCAGAGTGGGGAGGCGCCCCCTCCCATTGTAAACAGCAGGAGGGGAGGAGAGAGGAGGAAAGAAGAGGGAGGGAGTTTAAGAGTCACGCTGCTAAACTCCCTCCCACTTCCTTCTCCAGCCGCTGTCATTGGCTCCCATAGGAGCCTATGCAGTGGCTGACGTATTCCGGGCACAAAGATAGTTCCAGGACTATCTTTGCTGTTAGGCGTAAAAGTGGCTGGCGCTATATTTGCCGGCCGGGCACTTTTACACCGGGGGAATACCCCTTTGTGATCTGATGCATTGGAATCCAATGCATCAGATCGTAGCGTATATCGGCCGACTGTAAAAACAGCGAGCGATATATGCTCGTGTGAATAAGCCCTGAGCGTGCTAGGAAAATTACTTACCGATACCGTTGCAAAAAAGTTCCTTTAAACAGTGCATCCATCATATCTTCTATCTCACGATGCCTTTGTTGCAACTAAGCAAAAGGAGAAATCTCCAGTAAGTATTTACATCAGAATACATAACTTTTATACTACTTTGCCAGTTTACTATTGGTTTATCTATGTAGTTATTTCCATTCCAATCAGGCATTCATATGATTTGCTGATTTCCCTACACGAGTTTCATCTGAAAGCAAACAGGCACTATTTATATGGAAATGAAAGAGGTGGTCACAGACCCTTCTTAAAGGCTATGGAAACCTTTGTGCATAAAATATCAAGTTCCTGCACTTATCTGTTTTTTGCATTGAGCTTTCATTTTCATGCATTTAAAAAGACTTCTACTTGATATAAGGCTCTGCAATGATCATGATTCTGGCTAAGGGGTGTTCCCAGGAGAAACGATTGGTAGTAGAACAGATAAGCACAGTACAGGTAATTATAATACAGTAGCTTCAGGGCAACAAGTCAGGCTGAATTATATGTGGCATCATTAATAGGTTGTAAGCATGCATGGTGCACTACACGTACCATGTGGTCTCACACCCTTTGTATGCTTTAGGCCCCCTGCACACGGGCGGAAATTCTGCAACGGGATTTCCTGCAGAATTTCCGCCCGTGCACGCCTGCATAAGATTGCATTACAATACGCAATCCTATGCAGACGGACACAATTTGTCAGCGTGAAATCCCACGCGAAAAACAAATCGTGGCATGCTCTATTTCTGTGCGGGTCTCGCAGAGGCCAGCTCAGAAATGTCACTCCCGGGGCACCAGCTCTGCTCTGCGCATGCGCCAGCTGGCCGGCAGCACATCAAAGAGCCGTAGCCACAGGAGAGGTGAGCGCCGCACTGGTCCCTGCATGGGCTCGGGTCGGGTCCCGCTGCGAGAACTCTCGCAGTGGGATCTGACCCGGCAGTCTGCAGGAGGCCTTAACTATGTACAAAAATGATATTAGGCAGCTATTCCCCTCAGTATAAGGGCTCTTTCACACAAGCGTATATCGGCCGCCATTTTCATGGCTGGCTGATATACGCTACGATATGATGCATTGGATTCCAATGCATCAGATCACATGGCCATATTCCCGCAGCATAAAAGCGCCCGGCCGGGCCAATATAGGGAGCCAATGACAGCAGCCGGAGAAGGGAGGTGGGGGTGGGGGGGGGGGTTTAGCAGCGTGATTGCTAAACTCCCTCCCTCTTCTCTCCTCCTCTCCGGCTCTTTGCAATGGGAGGGGGCGTAGCTCAGCTCCGCCCTGTTCCACCCCATCCCATTGCTGGCTGCAGGGAGGGGGAGGTTGCTTAGTTCCGCATCTGTCCCACCCACTCCCATTGCAAACAGCCGGAGAGAAGAGGTGAGCCGCGAGAGGAAGGGAAGGGGAGGCAATTGCGGCCTAGGCATACATGCGCCAGGGCCGTGCCGTCTGAAGGGACGTTCACGCGTTTTTACGGTGCCGGCGGGCACACGTAAAAATGCCTATGGCCTTGTGAAAGAGACCTAAGAAAGGTGTGTAAGTGGTTGTTCATCAGTATTTTGCACCTGTGCAATGCTCCTCTACTTAGCAGCTAGGTTGTCTGCATGCTGAGGGAAGTGGTGCTTTTTCCTACCCTCCTTTGTCTGTGATTTGGAAATAACTGTAATAGAGTGTTATCGCTAGATCAAGTGACAAGGTAGTGGAAGCTGAGTTGGACTAAAAATGCAGCTCAATTGTACTATGGACAGGTGGAAGGGGGTAGATGATCTGCATGGAGAGTACAGCATAACAAAGCAGTAATACTAGAAGGTGCAGCATGCTAGGGCATGGAGAGTGTTGAGATAATCGGAATCTCCCCACACTGTCATATTGCCTTTTTTTCCGTTATCCTCTCTAATACTTATAACTTGGAGTGAATGTAATAAGCAATTATAGGCTGCTTTTTCATAGACTGCACTTCCCCGTGTAGAAGACTCACACAAATTTACAAATGATTCTGCTGATTCCTTCTTGTCACAGTGGTCGTGTCTCACAAATGCCTCCCTGTGTAATGTGCCCCCTTTAGAGCAAGCTAGTTATCCCTCAGGAAAGTAGGCAAATGATCGTTCCAGCGATGATCATTCCTGTGCTTTTACACAGTTAGAATCATCATTAGTGAATGGCGGTGGAGCTGATCATGATCGATGATCATTCCAGCCCGCCTGCCTCCATTTAAAGTTGCTCACCTTTAGGGCTCCAGCACACTTGCGGTTATTTTTGTACATTTTTTGTCACATGATTTTGCTGCATTTTTTTAACGCGAAAGTCAATAGGACTTTCTAATGTTAAAAACGCATTGCGATTTTTCGTATGATGTGATGCGTTTTTAACATTGGAAAGTCCTATTGACTTTTGCTTTAATAGAACGTAGCAAAATCGCTTGAAAAAAAACATGCAAGAAAAACACAAGTGTGCAAGAGCCTTTAATAACTGCCTGTTTACATGGGCCAAATCGTCACATAGTTTTTATGCATGCAGAAACTGAATAATGAACGAATTTATCAATTATTGTTGAGTCATGCAAGCATTTAGACTGAACGATAATCTTTCAGTTTCTCGCTGATTACGGAAATATGTACAATTTCTTGGTTCATGTAAAAGGGCCCTTGTGGCCCTTTTACACGGGCCAATAGATACTTAAGCGACTGCACAAGCGCTGACGACCTTAGTGCAGAGTTTTTACACAGAAAGACTTCCCGCTGGATCATGGGCTTCTTGTCCGCTTCTCTCTCAGCTCTTCACATTCTACGTGAAGCGCTGACCATTTACACAGGACGAGAAGCCCGTGATCCAGCAAAGATTTTTAAGCTGACTGAAAAGTCAGTTTTACAACTTGTGATCGAAAAGTGAGCGTTTTTTTTTCTCGCATTCACACTGAACGATTATCGCTCAAATTCGTTCATTTGAACAAATTTTAAGTGATAATCTTTACGTGTAAATGGATAGATTTTGCTAATATGTCAGTCCTCCAATCTGCAGTGCCTTGGAAAGCAATACAAGCAAAGAAACCAAACAATTAGAAATGTTTAATGAAAATCAAAGTCTTCATTTCCAAAGACACATGGATTAAAAAAAAAAACTAAAGAGTGTGAAGGTGTCCATATCCTTAAGGACACCTTACTGATTACATCATCATTGCTTTTAACACAGAAATAAGGATATATTCTGGACAACTGTTTTACAGATGGTGTTTAATTGAGCATGCCTCCCATAATAGATATAGAATATTTTAAAGGATTGTTAATCTATATGTGGTTAAGATCAGCTCTAGAGATGAGCCTGCCCGCTCGGGAGCAAAGATTCGGCTGCCGGCGGCGGGCGGGGAGCGGTAGGGGAGAGCGGGGAGGAACGGAGGGGAGATCTCTCTCTCCCTCTCTCCTCCCCCCCCCCCCCCCCGCTCATGGCTGCAACTCATCTGTCACCCGTGCTGGCAGCCGAACCTTTTCTTCCAAGCGGGGAGATACTCGCTAAGGGCAATGCTCGATCGAGTAATTGTCCTTAGCGAGTATGCTCACTCATCTCTAGTCAGCTCCTTAAAACCAGTATCATGTCAGATGTCATACCTTTTTCCTCTTCTTGTCCAGCTGTTCAAGCCTTGGGTTTATCCTTTTAAGTTCAGCTCGTTTTTTCTCTACTTCATACAATCTGTCGGAGTTGTCTATATTGATATCCAGGTTTATGACAACTCTTACAAGTGCAGTAAGCAATTTTACAGCTTGTGCAAACAAGAGAAATAGTGGTTAAAATGTATGTAAAATATACACCAACTAACAGTTTTCTTAATATGTAGTTGTTTTCTAATATTCCCTAGCTAAAAGAGCAACATCCAGTTGTCCTTGCAAACTGTACTACACAATGCTCAAAACAGCAGCTATGTAAGGCATAATACTTGTACGTCCCACAAATTACCGATGGACTTGGGGGGTCGGGGTTGGCAAGCCTCTTTGGCTCTATGGGGCCCAGACGTTCCTGAAGTCTCTGCATTTTCCTCCTGTACCCACTTTTGTTAGCCATACACTTGATTTGAACACTGTAAATATTTCTCTAGTTATATTTGGTCTTTTTGTGAATCTATCACTTGTACCTTTTAGCAGGCCTGTGTGCCTCGTCCTTCTGTAACAATTTGCATTCAATACTTTTCTGTTTGTCTTGTAACTGATTTTTCTTTAATAAAGAGAGATTTACAAAAAAAACCCTGTACATTAAAAACCTACCTGACAATGTACTGGTATGCCGGAAAGCTCTAACACAGGAGTCTGACAGTCCGAGAAGCAGGGAAATAATGGTATTCAGCAGATACCCATCATATATGACACTATACTGACACTGCTGAATCAGCACGGCTGTGAACTCACAGAAGTTGGACCTAAATTTTTTCCAATATATTCCTGGCCTAATTAGAGGGTAATCTTCTGTGTCCTGTAAAACACAATAGTGAGTTAGATATATATTGTAAAGAGACAGATTTGCATATTGTATAGATATTAAAATTACCAAAAAGTTTTTACATCCTTAATTCACTTGAATCAGTCTGGGTTTTTGCGGACTAAATCCACAGCTATTAATTTGAGACAGTTGTATCTTAATCTAGAAGTACCAGTAGACAACGATGGTCAAAGAGTGATATGTTCGTTGGACGTGGCCAAGGCCTTTGACAGTATAGAATGGTGCTTTGTGTTGGTGATACTAGGTAAGATGAGCTTTGGACCTTCCTTTATAGACCCATACCGCCATTCATGGGTTTAATATAGTGGTTATGCCTTCTCTTGTGTCCATCATGCCTTTTTTGTCTCTTCATCCTGGGTCTTTCCCTCCTTACCGACATTTGCCCATATATTTACAGGTATATTTCCTCTGTTGGGCATGTTGTTGTCCCCTTTCCTTTGTCCAACACTTTTTGCCCATATGGGCTAAATTACACCCCTTTCTGTGTATATCTTTCCTTCCTGTCCGAATCTCTCTATTGTTGCATTATGCTATATTGATTTAAAAAAAAAAATCTTTAATAAAAATTGAATTGGGAAAAAAATGGGAGACCCCCAGAGCTAAATTTCAAGTGCCATGCCAAAGGGTCTGAATACTTAGCTTTTCATTTTACAAAAGATTTCTAACATTCTATTTTCACTTTGTCATTAAGAGGTATCAAGTACAGAATGATGTAAAAAACTTGCCATTTTTTTAACTCTGCACACGGCCAGAGCATAACAAAATGTTTAAAAAAAGTGAAAGGGTCTGAAGACTTTCCAAATGCATTGTATAGTGTATCTTACCAAATTGACTGGCCAGGTGATGGTTAGAATCCAAGGATAGGCCATGAATTTCTTAAACTGCAGACCAGTTTCCTAAAAAGATCAAACTGTGTGAGCTTCATATTAAAACAGGTTAGGATAATCTAGTCAGTGCTTCATAACAGAAAGGATACACTTGAGTAATAATTCTATGAATTACAAGTATACTTAAAGAGGGTCTGCTTTCAAATATTCTGAAAGTAGGAATGTTAAAATGACTGGACACACATATTGTACATATACAGTGGTCCGTCAAGTTACAATATTAATTGATTCCAGGACAACTACTGTATTTTGAAAACTATTGTAACTGGGGGCCATAATTATAAAAAACTGGTTATTGGTTACAAAGCCCTAAAATGCCAACACGAAGTATAAAAAATGAGGATTAAAGTAAAATAAGTGCATAGTTTATAAAGCTAAATCAAGTCCCTACATGCTTAAGCAGGAAATAGCTGCTGAAAACTGAATCGCCTACTATAGTGAGGACTGATTTTTAATGGTTCTGTAAAGTACACAGTAGACCAGAAAACTAAAATAGAGCCACCCTCATCTGGTATCCAGAGGTTCAGCTCATCCTAGCACATATAGTACCACACTGAACTGTAGAGAGGCGCTACTAGACAGCAAACTAGTGCATGCACTTTAGTAACATAGGGGTTTACTGCCCATGCTAATTAGCTGGAATTTACAATCAATTCCACATATTGCTGATCTGAGCACAGTTCTTGGGTCTGATCCATTCATGCACCATAATAATACGCAATACCCGTATGTGCTTTAATAGCTCTGGGTGGAAACAGGGTAATAAAACTGGTCAGCGAACTGGACCAATTCAGAACGTATAAGGTTTTTCATCTAGTGAAAGCCTAAAAGAACTGTTAGCAAAAAGACTAGTTGGGTAAATTTAGGCATTCACTTATAATAATTTGTCTATTAAAAGGCCACTCCAGGGGAAAAAACATTTTTCCATCCCTGCATGCACACATGATTGCCTTTCACACTCTAGAGGTCTCCTCTGAATATTGCAGTGCAGTGCAGCCTCCTCTCTGATACTTATCAGGCACTATCTTGAGAGTGAGGTTTTTTTTACTTTCACATCAATCCCATGATGCATCAGCACAGCATTATTTAGAGGCTATGCCATTTCTGCCTGATGGGTGGACAGTTTCATTATTATTACCTTCTATATTCACCTAAATAAGCTAAAGACCAAAAGTATACAGTCAGGGGGCTAAGATGTGATCTCCTCTATTATAACTGTCTGACAGGAGCTGTGCGATCATCTGTGTAACTGTGATAGGAGTGTCTGTGTTCCACTCTAGGCAATTTCTGTGGTAGGTTCTATGCAACAACATCACACAAACTGAGAAATTAACTAGTTTCATTCACCAGGATAGCCACAAGTAAATCTGAGCTGGTCAGAATTTTCTCACATGACCATCTGAGAAACAAAAGAGGCCAAGAGTCTCTTATTTGTACTGGGAAGATAGCTACATATTAAATTTTTTTTTTAAATCACCGGAGTAGCCCTTTAATGTACGAATTTTTGTTCTATTCTTTGTAATAGTTCTGATTTGATAATTTTACATTTTGGGATTACATCATCTTGAAGTAAAAAACAGAATGCCTCGGACCAATCACGGTGAATTCAGCATGAGTAAGTAGTAACAAGGACACAGCAGTAAAATTAGGATTTTTGTACTTACCGTAAAATCTCTTTTTCCTCTCGTTCTATGGAGAGCACAGCTGAAGACCATGAGTATATCTACTGTCACTACAAAGCAGACATTTAAGTTAAAAAAAAGTATTAGCTCCTCCTGCAGACACCAAGCTAATCAGTTTTAGCTTAGTATCTCTAGGATGTAGACCTTCCTTTTACCAGTCTTCAGTTGTTTTAGTTCTGGAATTTTTGAAATACAGGGCTGGCATTAGACTCTCCTTGTTACCTCACGAGGGGAGCGAACAAACTTGAGTTAACCAGTCAATCGCCACCCAACCCTCAGAAGAATAGGAGGCACGGCCAACCGTTAGTTTGACCCTGTGGTATTACGGTGCGGTGGAGTGAGGGGGGGGCGGTGAGATTCTGGCAGCATGGTCCCTTCCTCCTCCTAGCAGCACAGCTCACGCCTCGCTTCAGCTGCAGTATTCACAGGGGCTCCTGCAGAGTCTCCTATTGCCATTGGCTATAACCATGATCTTCAACTGTGTCCACCAATGCAATGAACAAGAAAGGTATTGTGCTCTAAAATTGACCAAAAAAACTATAAATACTGTATCTTAGGTTTTGGACAGGTGAACAGGCACATTTATTTAGACCATTTTCTGCTAACTCCTGGCCCCTTTTTAATGACAGGAACAAGAGTTACATATGACAACCAGAGGTAGATCTTTATATAAAAAGGTAGATGTGCCATGTTGGATTGTTTTGGCCATTGTTTGGTGCAGTTATTGGAAATTGATTTCTGCCAAATGACAGATTTGCATCTCATCAATAAAAGCCTAGACTAGACCATAGATCCCAACAGAGATTGATGGGTGGTGTCATTCTAAGTTATGGCGTTGTCATCCAAAAGAACAACATTCATAGACCAACCATAAATGGCAAGTCATTCAGAAAAAGGCCATCAGGAATGACTTGTGTATGCTCAGCTTTAGATAATTTCGCCTATATAAGGCCTGAGTGACAACTAATAACGCCATCATTACCATTTCCACAGCATTTGTTACTTAGATTTCCAGAGTGAGTACACTAGCCATGCCGGTGGTCAGCAAGCTTTCCTAGAAACAGATATAAGAAAAAGTGACTTTTTTTACCTCATCAAACTCTTCAGTCAATTTCTGCATTATGTTTCTGTTCTGTGGATTCTGAAACAGCTCTGCTGTTACCACCCCTGTGCACATAAAAAGAAAGAAGGCTTTCATGTATACACAAGACCAGTTTATATGTAACAATATATAGTGAGCATTTGCCTGAAATATGATATAAAGACGTTCTACAACATAGTAACTTACAATGTGTTCAGAAAAACAAATCTAATGCCTGAAACATGAGCCCAGGAACTCACAGATAATCTCCCTCTCCAAATTCTTTAAGTGCACAGGATATCTGCAAATGTTCCAGGTGGGAGAAACTCACAAATAACACATATTACAATCCCACTTGACAAAGTATGTATGTGTAACATGACAAAATGTGATGTCTGCCCACCCAAGTAGTTGTGGGGTGAGTAAGTCCTATTAAATACAGAGTATAAATTACAGGGATTAGTCCAACAATAAAACTAATGCTACTGCGCTTTACATTTTAGAAATATAGTACAAGGCCCCTACACTGTAATGCACTTTAATTTAATTACAGCAATTAGACAAACTAAGATTACGGCTGGTTTACACAGGCCGAAGATCGCTCAAACGACAGTGTGAGTGACAGCTTTGAGCGATCATTTTGCATAAACTATTAAGTAGCTACTCAGCTACTTAGTAGCAATTAAATGTGCAAATAAAGCCTTCACTGAATGCAGTTAATAGCCAGAGGGCTCTTATCTGAGCTCAGATCCTTTGTTCTCCACGGGTAAGCAATGCTATCAGCACTCCCCGTGGAGACCTGCTGATAAGGCTGAATGACGATTTTTAGGCAAGACTGAATTTAACGATCAGCTAGCAGTGCCTGGAAAGCAAACGATGGGCGCACATTTAGACGCGCCGATGATCGCTAAAACGATTGCCGATTAGCAATTTTTTAGCGATCATCGGCTGGTGTAAATGGGCCTTAACAGGTGACACTGATGGACATAGATGATAAAGTTGATGTACAAACTAAAAAAGGAACTGGAAGCACTTCCGCAAAACTGTCTCTCCGTACATTTGCACAGAGGGGATAAAAATACATCACTTAGGACTTGGATGAGTCCCCTGAGGTGGCGATCCCTGCTCAGAAATTGTTTAATGTAATATGGGAGCGGATGTAATAAACAAGAAAGAGTTGACAAATAGTTTATGCAACTTTTTATTATATTGTATCCTGTATTCATGCTCATCTTGTATGTGCCAAGGCTTTTAACAAAAACATTTTGAACATAAAAATAAATCACTTACGGCTAATACTCATAGACGGATTTCTGCAGCTATTAGGTTCTATTGAACCTAATACCTTTCTGCCTTGCCATGTTCCCGCTGTGGAATTCTACCGCAGATTTCCGCAGCGTGAAAGAGATTGCAGCATGTTCTATTTGCCACGGTCGGCTTACATTGTAGTCAATGGAGGCCGTCCATCCTGCAATACGTCTGCTGTGTGCACAGCGGAAGTATCACGAGAATACGCAACACCACTGGCACGTCATGCCCTGTACTGTGCATGTGCACCAGCTCGCCGGACGGGACTCTCGCAGCAGATTCAGAGAGGAGAGTATGGGTTCTTTGTGGGGCGCCGTGTCAGATATTCTGCCGGCCGTGGGCATTAGGCCTTAGGCTAGTTTCACACGGGCGATCGCGATTTTGGTGCGAGAAAATCATTGCAAAATTGCGATTTTTGAGCGTCAGCGATGCTTTATTTAAAGCATAATCTTTCATTGCTGCCGCATGCAATAAAAAACGCACAATTTTTTATCGCAAATGTCAATAAGATTTTCTGATGTTAAAATCGCATTATAACACATGTTTGTTGCGATGCAATAAAACGCAGGCTCCATAGGGATACATGGGAGATTTAAATAAATAAATCTCATATCGCAGAACTATAGAGAAGGCTACGTTTTATTTTTATTTCTCAACATCTCATCAGTGAAAATATCGTTGACGGCAATGACCCCATTGTAAATTGGTGGTTTCCTAAACTGCTTTTTTTTTACTGACAAATGCATCAGGTGTAAATTTGCGTACTTTTCTCACCCGTGTGAAACTACCCTTAGGGCTTGGTCAGACGAGCGTGGTTTACACGCTGCTAAGCAACGTGTACACTACTCTGCTGTCATCCTGAAAAAGATCGCGTGACCGGGCTGCTTCTAGCACCGTGGAGCAACCCGGTCACACATTCGTGGTGCAGGCTGCGTCCTTCCACAGGTCCCATAGGAGCCTATGGAAAGCACCCTGCACCACTGCGTACCAGAGAGCTGACAGGTGAGTCGGCACTTGCTGTCCTTTCTTTTTTTAGAAGCACATAAACCACGCTCGTCTGACCGAGCCCTTAGGTTGCTTTCACACCTGCATTAGGGCTCAGTTCAGGGTTTCAGTCTGCCTGCTCCGTTTTAGGAGAGAAACTGAAATAAAATGGTAATAAATGAGGTTGGGGAGGAGGGTGGAGAAGGGTGTTTAAAAAAAACAACAAAAAAAAACAGAAAGAAAATAGAAAGACTTCCGCTTGCTTCCATCACGTCAAGTTTTTGGGGGTTTTTTTGGATGGAAAAATTAAGCCGCAGACTGCACCATTTTCCCAATTTAAAAAAACGGCAGAATGGAAGCACACTGAAGCCTTTCAATTTGCTTTCCATTTTTTGAAACTCCACTGAAATCAATGGGGGAAAAAATGGATTTATTTTATTTCAGTTTCTCTCATTCAAAAACAGAGCAGAGAAGTAAACCAGAACGGAGCCCTAACACAGGTGTGAAAGCAGCCTTACAAGTGTAGAACCTATGAAAGACGAAGCCTGTTTGGGCCTTAAGGGGTTGTGCCAGACTGGACATTTGTCACCCATCTATCCATTCAAACTGTGGTCATGCAAAGAAGAACTGGAGTTTCAAGATCCCATTCCAGTGATCAGTGGGAAGACTTTGAAACTATTTTTCTGGAAGCGAGCTATGGTCTTTATTGTTTCCATTTTGTGATGCATACAACTTTTTGATCACTTTTTATTCCATTGCTTTGGGATAAAGGTGACCAAAAATGAACACTATTTATTTTTCTCTACGACGTTCACTGTGCACGATAAATAATAATGGTGTTTTAACCCCTTAACGACGGCCCCATTGGGAAACTACGTCCTCAGTAAGTGGGCTTTAATCCTAGAGGACGTAGTTTTATGCATCCTCTTTGGATTAATGCCCACTTGCCTGAGGACGTGACAGCTCCATGCTGTCGGTGCCCGCAGGTAGCCGACAGCATGGAGCTGTCATCCCAGGATGCAGGCAGTCTCCCCCGGCATTGCGATCGGCGCTATCCAATGGATAGCGCCGATCGAAAAAAGTAAATAAAACAGTGAAAAAAGTTAGATATTCAGCTGCCCTGATGGATCGGATCCATCAGGGCAGCTAAAAATACTCACCCGCCTTCTCCCCGCTGCCCGCTGAAGATCTGGTCCTCCCGGACCCGCCGCCGGCCTTCTGCGCATGCGCGCCAGACGATGACGTCACGCGCACGCGCAGAAGCCCGGGAGCCCCCGGCAAATTTAAAAACTCCTGACTCCTGGCTCCTGAAGGTAGCTGGGAACCAGGAGGTGTTACATTGGATAGCAGCGATCGCGAAAAAGTTAAAAAAATTTTTTAAAAAGTCAAGTTTCACCTCCCCTCATGGATCGGATCCATGAGGGGAGGTGAAAATACTCACCTCGGGTCCTCTGCGATGTCCCGGGACCCGAAGTGCACGTCTGCGCATGCGCGCCCAATGATTGACATCGAGCGCGTGCACAGAGGGGCTCGAGCCCCGGGAAATTTAAAATCCCTCTGCTCCAGGCTGCCATGTGTAGCCAGGAGCAGAGAGATGTCACCAGGGACATGATCACTGTCATCTAATGGATAGCAGTGATCATGTAAAGTAAAAAAAATGTGTAAAAAGTAAAAAAAAAAAAAGTTTAAAAAAGTTAAAAAAGCTTGCATTTCATCTCCCCCCACGGATCATATCTGTGAGGGAGGATGAAATGACGTACCTAAGGCCCGCGGATTTATCCGCGGACCTTACCCCAGCTTCTGCACACGCTGCCGTCACCACAATGGCAGGCGCATGCGCAAAAGCTGTGATAATTTAAAATCTCCCTGCTCCTGGCTACAAAACTGAGCCGAGAGCCTGGAGATTTCACGGGGGGCCGCGGTGAGCGGTTCCTGATCACGTGTTCGCTGTTATCCAATGGATAATGGCGATCACGTAAAAGTAAAAAAAAGGTGAAGGTTCATCTCCCCTCACCGATGCGATCGGTGAGAGGAGATGAAACTTTTTACCGGAGGCCTCCGTATTTGCACCCCGACGCGATCTTCCTCCGTGAACTTTCCCGGATTCTGCACATGCGACCACCGGCAAAACACCGGGCACATGCGCAGGAGTCGGGGAGCCCAGGAAAATTTAAATCTCCTGGGCTCGCCGAGAGCCTGGAGCAGTGACGGGTGGCCTCGTTGAGCGGTCCCCGGTCACGTGATAAAAAGGTAGCGATCCACCTTAGGCCGGTCTCACATGACCGGATAGGAATTACGGATTCCGCATGCGTCTGATCCGCGGTAATACGCAGATGAAGCGCATTGGATTACACAGTTCCGCTCACATTAGTGGGTCGGAATTGTGTAATCCACTCGCAGAAAAGAGAACGCAGCATGTTCTAATTTACCGCGGATATCCGCAACATAGAGCCCATTGTGCTCCATGGTCGCGGATATACCCGCTGCCCATACGCAACCACATTGTATACGGGCTGCGGGTACACACGTCAGCGCTAAGTGACGGTGCGGAAAAAAAAAGGGTTGCGCATGACCGCCTGTGTGAGTAGGCAGTTATGCGCAGTACATTACGCGGCCGTATGCAGGGTTACAGCCGGGCTCACAGCTGGGATCTGCTGCGGGCCTCCGCAAGCAGATTCCGCCTACGGCTGCGAGAGCCCGGCGTTATTCAGACCGCTACCTGTAATACGCAATAAGCCCCGGGAACGTTCGCCTTCATGCAGTTCCAGGAGCACCTTGTTGAGCGCCTTCTGTGTGAGACCGCCGCACCTCATCAAGCTTACGGAGACTCACAGAGCGCCACTTTTTACACCCCATACCCGCCACTGAGGTCAAGAAATACCCCCAAAAAGCATGAGAGGAGGGGGGATACCGGTTTTATTGCCCCATGTACCCATCCCAACCAGCCTCCCCCTGTCTTTGGAAATACTACACAGTTCACATTATTACTTTTATCTAAGATTTAGGGAATGCCGAAAAGGGCGCGGAGTGTGTGTGGGGTGGGGGTGGGGGGAATTGTTTTAAGGTTTCAATTTTTATTCCGTACAAATGAACAATGGGGCCTGGGATTTATTCAGTTGTGCCCTGAAATCCAACGGGTGTTCCCTCCTTTATAGGCCTTGCCATGTGTCCTGTAAGTAGATTAGGGCTACAATGGGTATGTTTTTGAACAAGGGACAAACGGGGGTATCCATTTTGGGGTGAATGTCTTCATTCCTATGTACACTGTACAAAAAAAACAGTTTTTAAATTGACGAAATTGCCCAAAAAATGAAAATCGTAATTTTTTCCTTCTGCTTTGCTTAGATTTATTCAAATACTGTGGGGTCAAAATACGCAGTACACCCCTAGATGAATTTGTTAAGGGGTCTAGCTTTCAAAATTGGGTCATTTGTGGGGGTTCTGGGGGTTCTTTATCGTTTGGCCGCTCAATGGCTCTATAAGTGGGCGATGGGGCCTGGAATTTATTCCGTTGTACCCTGAAATCCAACGCGTGCTGCTTCTATTATAGGCCTAGCCATGTGTCCTTTAAGTAGATTAGGGCCACAAGAGGTATGGTTCTGAACACGGGACAAACAGGAGTATCCATTTTGGGGTGAAAGTCTTCATTCATTTGTGTGCTGTACAAAAAAAAACAAGTTTTTAAATTGATACATCTGCCAAAAAAATGAAAATTGTAATTTTTTTCCTACTGCTTTGCTTAGATTTATTCAAAACTTGTAGGGTAAAAATACACAATACACCCCTAGATAAATTCATTAAGGGGTTTAGTTTTCAAAATGGGGTCATTTGTTGGGGTTCTCTGTTGTTTTGGCCGCTCAAGTGCTCTACAAGTGTGCTATGGGGCCTAAATCACCTTCATGCTAAATTTCTGTTCTGAAAGCCACCGACTACTCCTTTAATTTTGGGCCCCGTTGTGCATCCAGACAAAAGATTAGGGCCACAATGGGTATGTCTCTGAACATGGGACAAACAGGGGTATCTATTTTGGGGTGCAAGTCTTCATTCATGTGTGTGCTGTACAAAAAAAAGCTGTTTTTAAAATGACAGAATTGCCAAAAAAACGAAAATCACATTTTTTTCCTTTTGCTTTGCTTGAATTCATTCAAAAACTGTGGGGTCAAAATGGGCAGTACACCCCTAGATAAATTCGTTAAGGAGGTCTAGTTTTCAAAATGGCGTCACTTGTGGGGTTCTCTTTGGTTTTGGCTGCTCAAGAGCTCTACAAATGTGCCATGGGGCCTAAAACGCCTTTAAGCAAAATTTATGTTCTGAAAGACACCGACTACTCCTTTCGTTTTGGGCCCCGTTGTGCATCCAGACATAAGATTAGGGCCACAATGGGTATGTCTCTGAACACGGGACAAACAGGGGTATCCATTTTGGGGTGCAAGGCTTCATTCATGTGTGTGCTGTACAAAAAAAGCTGTTTTTAAAATGACAGAATTGACAAAAAAACGAAAATCACAATTTTTTCCTTTTGCTTTGCTTGAATTCATTCAAAAACTGTGGGGTCAAAATGGGCAGTACACCCCTAGATAAATTCGTTAAGGGGTCTAGTTTTCAAAATGGGGTCATTTGTGGGGGTTCTCTTTGGTTTTGGCCGCTCAAGAGCTCTACAAAGGTGCTATGGGGCCTAAAACGCCTTCAAGCAAAATTTATGTTCGAAAGACACAGACTACTCCTTTCATTTTGGGTCCCGTTGTGCCTCCAGACATAAGATTAGGGCCACAATAGGTATATTTCTGAACACGGGAGAAACGGGGGTATCCATTTTGGGGTGTAAATCCTCATTTTCATGGGCACTATAGGAAAAAAATATGGCTTTAAAATGACATATTTGCAAAAATATGAAATTTTATTTTTTCTCCTCTAAATTTAATTAATTAATGAAAAAAAACTGTGGGGTCAAAATACTCAAGACACCCCTCAGTGGATACATTAAGGGGTGTAGTTTTTAAAATGGGGTCGTTTGGGGGGGGTATCTATTATTCTGACACTAATGAGCCTTTGCAAACTTGGCTTGGTGCAGGAAAACAAAGTGTTCCTCAAAATGCTGAAAAGTAATGTTAAATTTGTATGTCCTCTAAATGGTTAAAAAAACACAAAAGTTTTTCAAATGTGCATTCAGAATAAAGTAAACAGATGGAAATATATAGCGTATCAAAAATTTGTACAGTATGTTTGGAAAGATTTGGGATATTACAGTTGAAAATGTGAAAAAATGAAAATTTTTTCAAAATTTGCCCAATTTTGGCGCTTTTAATAAATATACACAAATTATATCGGTCTCTTTTTACAACCAAAATGAAGTACAACATGTGGCGAAAAAACAATGTCAGAATCACTTGGATATGTAAAGCCTTTACGGAGTTATTCTACCTTGAACGACGCATGTCAGATTTCCAAAATTTGGCTCTGTCACTAAGGCGCAAACAGGCTTCGTCACTAAGGGGTTAATATCGGACTTGTATAGATGGGTCAACACCAATTCTGCTAATGTTTTATTATCGCTTAGATTTTTATGTAATAAATGGTTAAAGAGTTATTTAGGGCTTTTAATATTTGTTTTTTGTTATATTCTTGAACATTTTATTAAACTTTTTTAGGCCGGCTGTCCACAGGCAATGCGGTAACCCACAACGAAGCACCGCGGCGGGAGTCGCTGCCCTGGAGCAGGAGCCGCCGCCGAATCTTCGCTGGTCATCCCTATCTAATCGATAGGCTGACCGCGGAGAATCGGGGCAATTCGCAGCATGC
The DNA here is from genome assembly GCF_035609145.1 of Eleutherodactylus coqui. Lineage (NCBI taxonomy): Eukaryota > Metazoa > Chordata > Amphibia > Anura > Eleutherodactylidae > Eleutherodactylus > Eleutherodactylus coqui. Next base: position 385,700,826 of record NC_089837.1, on the reverse strand, counting down.
TGCAAATTGCCCGCCATGAGCGGAGAATCGCAATGATTCTCCGCTCGTGGACAGGTGCCGGCGCTTTCCATAGCAACGCTATGGGAAGCGTCGGCCGGCGTGATTCCCTGCCGTGGACAGGGGGCTTTAATCTTAGTTCTTTAAATTTCCAGTGGGAATTTAAGACTTTACCGTATGATCATTTGTATAACACACTGCAGTACTTATGTATTGCAGGGTATTGTGCCTCAGCACACTGGGAAAAACAAAACCATTGATTTCAATTATTTTGTTTACACTATTTGGATTCTCACACATTAATAGTATAAGAAAAGATAGGATTTGCCCAATCTTTCTCACACGTAGTTAATACTACATGCGAGAAAGATAGGGCAAGAGCTTCTCGTTTTTTTCTTGTTGGTTTGTTTTTATTTAAAAAAAACATGAAAAATCACTGGTAGTTAAAAGGATTAATTTACATAAAACAGAAACACTTCAGTTACATACCATACATTACACAAGGTTGTTTAAAAATAAAAGGTACATAAATATTAGTTTGTTAGGCCCACGGGCGATCCAGATTCTGCAAGCGGGAGCCTGTAGAGGAATCAGTCTCTGACCGCGGCCGACAACCCCACGTACCTTCTATTTTCTGTATTGCAGATGACCGTGGCAGCTCGCTGTCAGTCATGCACAATACGGATTTTTTTTTTTATTTTAAATCTTTGTTTTTTTCGATGATGCGGGTACCCGCAACCTATCCGCAATGTCAACTGTGGATGGGCTGCAGGTCGGACGGCTTGCATTGAAATCCGCACAAAAATAGAACGTGCTGCAATTTTCAAACCGCTTGTGGAAATCGCTATCTGCTCATCTGAGCAGGCATGTGAATGCTCTATTCCATCAATATGTGCGAAATACCGCAATTCAAATCTGGTTGTGTGCAGCCGGCCTTATTCATATTTTGCATGAAAGAAAAATAAATGAATGAATGCAATTACCTTGACATCCTGAGCACTGAATGTAGAAATTAATAAGATCAAGCAGAGCTGCATCCCTGTCCGCTTGATAGGCTTCAATCCAGTCATCTACAACAGACTACAAAGGGCCACCATGAGATAAATTACACCTACTTAGTATGCTAACATGGTCTACAGTGGTTCAGCAGAATGGTAGCTGAACAGTCTCTGCGTACTGTGCATACCAGTAAAGGAGCGTTTTTATCTGGAGGTTCCGTCACACACGTCAAAAATGGCACTGTGACAGAATCCCCAGACAGAAACAAATGGAACTATTCACTGTTATTAGCATGATGTGTCTTTAATCTGTTGCACTACTATCTGTTGTTTCCTTGGCCAACCACTGTCTTGTGGCTGTACTCAGTCTTGGTGTATGAAACTGTCTTCCACAACCTCACCTTTCTAGCAGAGTTTTAAGCTTCCTACACATCTGTTTCAATTAAAGACTCTTTTAACCTATATATGAAAACAATGATCATTATCACCTGTTTGGTATAACTGGTTAATAGTAGTCATACAACTGAATATAATCCTACAAAATCCCTACCTAGAAGAATTGATGCGGTTTTGACGGCATAAGGTGGTCACACCAAATACTGATTTGATTTTGATTTCTCTGTTATTCATGCACTATGTATTTTATTAACTGACAAAAATAAATTATTAACTAGAGATGAGCGAGCATACTCGTCCGAGCTTGATGCTCATTCGAGTATTAGGGTGCTCGAGATGCTCGTTACTCGAGACGAGCACCACGCGGTACTCGTCTCGAATAAACGAGCACTGACCATTGAATTCAATGGAGCCGGCAATACAGCTGGCTCTATTGAAAGCAATGGGCTGCGGCGTACGCGGGATGAATTGTCGGGAAGGGCTTATATATTTAAGCCCTTCCCGACAATTCATCCCGCGTATGCCGGCAGCCCATTGCTTTCAATAGAGCCGGCTGTATTGCCGGCTCCATTGAATTCAATGGGCTAACATCGTTCTTCTCTGCCACAGCTGTTACAGCTGTGGCAGAGGAGAACGATCTTTACGCTGACAGTGGGGGGGGGGGGGGGGTCTCACTCTTGCCGCTATTGTGGCTTAATAGTGGGACCTGGGAACTTGAGATACAGCCCAAAATGTAGCTCCTCGCCTGCCCTATTCGTTTCTGTGTCGTTTCCATCACTTTCTTGTGTTTTGCAGATTTTCACAAATGAAAACCTTAGCGAGCATCGGCGATATACAAAAATGCTCGAGTCACCCATTGACTTCAATGGGGTTCGTTACTCGAAACGAACTCTCGAGCATCACTGAAAGTTCGACTCGAGTAACGAGCACCCGAGCATTTTGGTGCTCGCTCATCTCTATTATTAACACTTCTATTTTTGAAAGCATTCTTACTCTACAGACTTTTTGCCATATACACTGTATTATATTATACAGTACTTAAAGCTTTTGCACGATACTGCATATACACAGTGGTGTTTAACCCGTTACATAAGGTACATTTGAAGAACTATATGAATACATAAAGGATAAATGATATGATCTTGCAAACCCTCAATGTGGAAGGAATACGAGTGAAACTGTGGTCCGAGCCTAAGCAAAACTACTGCAATTGTGACCAGTTTTAAAGAAACAGATCCTAAAGGTTTCAGAGAGTGAAGTTTTGTAAGAACAGTGTTGCCTCATATACTGATTTGCTATACAACAAAAAAGCTTGGCATAAAACAGATCATCTGAATCAAAGCTCAGCCTCTCAATTTATAGTACAATGTCAAACATTGCAACTTTTTGGAAGGCACAAAACATGGCCCCACAAAGTGCTGAGTAGATTCTATATGAAATCTTACCTGTATTGCTCGTTTTCCAATGCTGATAACCTCAAACAAGGTAACCGCTTCGGTTACTTCCCCATTTGATATGCGGCTGTCCCTGCTCCGCCTTGGGGAATTTCTGCGAGAGAGATTTTCAGACTGTCTTCGGCCTCTCTTTATCTAGTATTTAATAATCAAAGTAATGAAGATGAAGCTTGCAGTATTGGGCTAGTCAAGTATACAAATAATTTTAGTGCAATCTATCGCAGGATAACATGTACAATAAAGGGAGGATTATTGAGCTTACTAAACACCCCTCTGAAATACCAACTTGAAGCCAAAAGAACATCATTTACATGCCTGCACTTTACTGCTCTGTTTAGGGTGATCAATTTTGCTCACCAGTTCAGTTTTGTTAATGTATCAGTGAGATGGCTCCAGAAATCAAGGGAACAGTTAGGCATCACAATATAATCCCAAATCACTTAACCTTTTGACACAATGTGATGAAAATATTGTGGTGTCAGTATGGAGAAAAACTGACCCCGCAGCACAATCACAGATAACTCTAATTGTGGACATTATGCATTTTGATACAGCTGTCAATTCTGACAGTGGTATTTAAATGGCCCAAGAGAGGGAGAGGGCTTCATCTGTTTTCCGAACAGCTTTCCCGCAATGAGATCACAAGGAGTTGTTTCGGTCTGGTGTCAGCCTGAGGGCTTGTGTATGACCACAGGGCTGTCATGTATTTCTAACTATTAAGCCATGCCTGTAGCAGGGCTTAATAGAATGCCTGCAGAAATACAGTATAATACAATACTGAAGTATTGCAGTATATTGTACAAACGATCAAACAATCGCTACTTCCAATTCTCATAAGGACTTTAAAAAAATGTACACCGCAGCAATCCATGAATCCGAAAAATGTATGCACTTTTTTAAAACCACATGAGTTTCTTTTTCTGCAATTCTCAAATGCTGCAAAAACGCACCCAAAACACCATTTGTGAGTGCAACCTTTGGAAGCATAAGAGATTCTGATTCAATTTCACCTGCTTTGATGCAAATGAAAGTGACAGCAGGTGCAAGGTTGCTATTACATGTTAACACTCTTGTAATAACACTAATTGCCAGGCTGCACCTGCACTTGCCGGCTCAGCCCGGCAATTGTTTGGAAAATATGAGCAATAGTCGCAACTGCTAGTGCTCATGCAGCCTCAGACAACCCTCCCCTAAGGTGAAAGGTTTTGCAGGTAGTAGCCATGGGAAATTTCTCTCTTCATATCCTTCCTGGCTGATTCTTTTTCCATCTTGCTAGTGTCCTCTTGACTACTAGTACATGAGGTGTTACCTGCAGCCCAATCAGATTGCACAAAAAGTCCTGCTCCCACAGGATGGCACATCCATATGTGCCATCTTTAAAAAGTCTGCCATGTCTCCCAGCAAAGTCTTAGCTGCATGGAGCAGATACCAGGGTACAGGCTGTTTCACCAAGAGAGCCATCAGGGCCGTAGAAGGGCATCAACCCAACAGGAGGAGCACTGCCAGAGCCTTACAAAATTACCTCTAGCGGGCTACTTGTCTGCGTGCTTCTGTTAGAAACAGTCAAAAACAGACTCCATGTGAGTGGCGTGAGGGCCCAATATCCTGTAGTAGGACCTGTGCTCTCAGCCCAGCACCGTGCATGCCAACTGCCATTCATCAGAAATGCAGGCCCAGTCATTGGCGCGCAGTTTTCTTTACATATAAGAGCAGGTTCACAGTGAGCATGTCTTTCACTCATCAAGGTTCGATCTAAGATTTAAGTGTTCCCTTAGAGGGGTCTTCTGAGTTCCTAATCTTAGCGGCAGTGGAGAAGAGGGGGCACATAAGGGGTTATAAAAAATAAAATATCATACTGTTTACCCACATGACTGCGGTAACTAATGGGGGGCCCGGCAGGGACATCATCCGTGATGTGCCATAAACTGCCTTGGAGCTTCTACTTTAGAAGCCTACGTGACATGTTAGTGAGACATCACCAAGCCTGCTATCCTGGTAAAATCAATTGGCAGATGCTGCAGTGCTGGACTGCCAAGATGGCAGTTCGGTGCTGCAGTGAGTTTATTACTATAGATGATCGAGTATACTCGCTAAAGGCAATTGCTCGAGCGAGCATTGCCTTTAGCAAGTATCTCCCCCGCTCGAGGCTGCAGGTTCGAGTGCCGGCGCGGGCACGGAGTTGCGGGGGAGAGCGGGGCGGAACGGAGGGGAGATCTCTCTCTCCCTCCCTCTCTCCCCCCCCCGCTCCCTCCTGCTGACAGCCGCTACTCACCGCTCCCCCGCGATGGCACCCGAACCTGCAGTCTCGAGCCGGGGAGGTACTCGCTAAAGGCAATGCTCGCTCGAGCAATTGCCTTTAGCGAGTATACTCGCTCATCTCTATTTATTACTTTTACATAGGTTTGGCCAAAACTTTATAAAAGTAACAACTCAAAAAAGCCCTTTAACCTTTTGAGCAAATTGTTCCCTTAATATTTTGAGCAATGTATTTTAGCACCAGGACTTTCAAAAACAAAAAAATATTTCAGTATATCAGCAACATAACACTTGATAGCAGTAATCGTGTATGCAAAGATATTCTTTAAAATTGCCGTTAGTTTCCAATTTTCTGCCAACTAAAAAACTGAACATTCTAAAGACTGGTAAGGGGATATGTACTGAACGTCTCCATTGCTTTTCCATCTCTTGTGGATATTACTAGTCAGCATTCGAATTTCCAATGTAATGCTACTGGTAAAGCAAATATTAGAATTAACATAACGTGTCATTAAGAAAAAACTGCATATACTGATACTAAGAAAATAAAAGAAAAAGGCAAAGAAACTATGCAAGAAAACACACGTAGGCCCAATGTCCACGGGCGGATTTGAATTACGGATGATCCGTAGTTCAAACAGCCCATAGGGAAGCATGGAGCGTCTGCACTTCAATTAACACCTGCGGATTTGATTTGCGGATGGCACGCACGGAAAAGAAATCGCAGCATGCTCCAAGGATTCTGTGCAGATCTCTATGGAAGCAAGCGATCCACAATGCATCTGCAATTAAATTGCGGATGCATTGCGGATTTATGGGCAGATATCTCTCTGGTGGCTTAGAGACCAAGCAGGGAGGTGGGGAGAAGGGGGAAGGTAGGCACTTTGGTCTTGCGATTTTTTTTCCACAAGGACGATCTGCACTGCATCTGCGTACATCCACGCGGAAAAAGGAAAAAAAATAAAATAAAAAAAAAATCACATCCACAATCCCCAGCAAGCATTTAAAAATAATTTCCACACTGACACGCAAGTCTTCCACTGCGGAAATCTGCGTGTGGAATCCATGCATGCCGTGGACATGAGGTCATACTCTATACTAAATAACATTTCTATGAAATAACCCTTTTATACAGATAATTATCAGAAATGAACTTTTCTTTTAATGTACCCTACACTAGCCCTTTCAGGACTAAATATGTGCTTAATATTCTAACAACCTACCGGGGTCATCGAACGGTCCAGGCTTCCATTGCTTATTCTAGCAAGAGAAATGCTGTTTGCATTCTCCCTGTAGTAATATCAAAATATTAATTATTAAACCATAAAATCTAATATCAATTACTGCATTTATAACAATTGCGAATATAGCAATATTTACTATATCAAAAGACTGAGCAACATCTAGTGACGGCTCTGTTTCTATACAGGAAGAGAACTTTCACTATAGGTGATGTGGGGGAAAGCCAGTGCTGCGCAGCCCCTATAACTCAGAGCTCCGTTTGAATCGCATCTTCAAAGTATGTTAACGCTGAATAAGACATACATTCGCACACTGCACATACTGTGTTTCCCCGAAAATAAGGCATCCCCTGAAAATAAGACCTGGTAGAGGTTTTGTTGAAGTGCTAAATATAAGGCCTCCCCCAAAAGTAAGACCTAGCCCTGTCCCTGCTGTGTGATTCTGCTGTGATGAGCTCCCCCTGGTGGCTGGAAGCTGCCATGCCTTCCCTGCTGTACAAGTGGTCCAGGAACTGCTGTGAGTGATCGTTACAGTCTCCAGACAGTGTGTGGGAGCCAGCTACTTTATAGACCTTATTTTTTGTGGCCCTGTGTGTGAGTCAGGCAACCAGTGTGTCACTTTGATTCTTTAGAGGGTGATCGTTACAGTCTCTAGACAGTGTGTACATGGAAATGATAGAAGTGACAAGAAATTCTTGATAGGATTCACAGTTTATCTGGTTATGCTGGTTTGTGATGACAAATACTGTACAGTATATAAGAAATGTCCATTTTTTCTTTGTTCAACAACACATGTGAATTCTTCTTCATGGAAAAATAAGACATCTCCTGAAAAATAGACCAAGTGCATCTTTGGAAGCAAAAATTAAAGGGGTTGTCCCGCGGCAGCAAGTGGGTCTATACACTTCTGTATGGCCATATTAATGCACTTTGTAATGTACATTGTGCATTAATTATGAGCCATACAGAAGTTATAAAAAGTTTTTTACTTACCTGCTCCGTTGCTAGCGTCCTCGTTCCCATGGAGCCGACTAATTTTCGCCGTCTAATGGCCAAATTAGCCGCGCTTGCGCAGTCCGGGTCTTCTTCTGTTCTCAATGGGGCTCCGTGTGGCTCCGTGTAGCTCCGCCCCGTCACGTGCCGATTCCAGCCAATCAGGAGGCTGGAATCGGCAATGGACCCCACAGAAGAGCTGCGGTCCACGGAGGGAGAAGATGCCGGCGGCCATCTTCACCGGTAAGTATAGAAGTCACCGGAGCGCGGGGATTCAGGTAAGCGCTGTGCTGTTTTTTTTTTAAGTCCCTGCATCGGGGTTGTCTCGCGCCGAACGGGGGGGGGGGGGGGTTTGAAAAAAAAAAAAAACCCGTTTCGGCGCGGGACAACCCCTTTAATATAAGACACTGTCTTATTTTCGGGGAAACCGGGTACCTGTTCAGGGTTCAGCATAAACCTGGTGACAGGTTCCCTTTAAATGATAAAATTCTGGCTGTCTGCAACCACCAACAGAGCCGACTGCACACTGTTTAATTACAGAGTGAAATGTATAACAGTATGTAGTAAGCGGATACATTCCTCCTAGTGGTGCCTGCAGACATCCAGAAATGTATTACCCAAGTCTATGGCATGCATCTACAAGGCCCAACATATTATACGCCACATGTACTGTAGTGAAATTAGTAAGCAAATTACAAATAAACAGCAGCATTTCCTATTATTAGCTAGTCGCCAACCCCTTTAGTGATGCTAATTGGAAAATTATTCTGTTTCATGGCATCTAACAGAGAAATCCAATATTTATTGAATGGTCAACTCCCTTTACGTTTACAGTGTATCTGTAGAAAGAATCTTTGTTTGCAGAATGCAGACTTCTTGCTGGTTTGATGAGTTAAATATTTTCTAGAGATATTATAGTAGACATGATGATTAGTTAGCGTAAAATGTCTATTGATTTGTAATAAACTAGAAGTATTACGCAGCTGTAGTGATTTAACTCTGTAGAGGCTAATGGCTGCATAATTTCATTATGGTAATTGCTGGACAATGGCATGGTGAAAGATGTGTGGTATAATGTTAGCCTAATACAAAGTTCCACAGCAGCCTCTAAGAGTTAAATCACAATACTATATGTATACTTATATTCATTATTGGGTGTTTCCCCAGCTCTACCTCCCCACAACACTGAAACTTCTCAAACAAAGACTGCCACCTACACTGGAATTCCTTTAGCTTGACCGCATGCTGAGAGGACAAAGTGCACATGTACACTGGACTTGAGAGAAGGTGGGGAGGGAGGCAGGGAATTCTATATGACCAAGCGAATACGAATATGTATACGTTACTGATGTAATCTGTTATACGCCCATAAAGGGCAGGTATTATGTGTTTCAATAAATTAGGGCTCTGGAATTGTAACTCCAGAGAGCTGGTTGAGATTCAAGGCTGATGACTTGTGTCCGATTGGTTTCTTTCATTATATGTGCACACTATACAATTAGGAAGCTACAGAATACCCTGAAACCTGCTGGAGAAAAATATGATCCAGTACAATATTAGGTATTACTACAGCATGTGTCCACCTTAGGTCTTAAACAAAGAACCGGTCAAGAAACAATGTCAAACAACAAGAACTTTTTTGTTTTCTTGTTATTTGACATTGTTTCTTGTCCAGTTCTTCATTAAGAACCTTACGTGGACACATGCTGTAGTAATACTGAGATATTACGGGCATTTTTACACCATCCCATACTGTAAAGCTTGACATCTTACTTTTGACAGAGATCTGCTGATGAATTGGATACAGCTATCATATCTTATGCATTTTGCCTTCAGGATATAGCCAATACGTCTTCTACTGTCTTCTTCTCCCCCAGCAGTCTTTCAAGAAAACCTGTGGAATTGTACAGAATGTTTAGGATAACCATACTACAACTAATGAAATAATGTCAGGGTATTTGTACGGTCTCAGTACAGCTTATACACTAAACTACCAGCTTGTTTCACCAAGGCCATCTAATATCACGCTAAGGAAATATGTCCTGGGGTTCCATCGCAGCTGCCGAAAACTGCACTGTGAAGGAACCCCCGAAACAGAAGTGAATTATTCACTTGCAGTAGTGAAAAAGACACCGCTTTGGTGTCCGTTTTACAAAGGTTCCGTTCCTTTTTGTTACACAGCCGACTACGCTATTCCAAATATAGTAGAACCGAACTGAACCCTTCCTTCACAGTGCTGGTTTTGGCCGCTGTAATGGAACCCCCTGACATAATCCCACAGCGAACATAGAAGGACAGATTTCCTATTAGGAGAGCAACGATCGCAGCTTTCATCCTCTACCAGTAGACTCTCTGTAGAGGAAAGTAGAGAAGGTGAGGATCATAGTTCACTAAGAATTGCCTTTAGGTAGTATGCTACAATACAATGTGAACAAATACAAGGGAAAAAAAACAAACAAGTAAAAATTTGTACAAATATAAATAGATTCTGCAAAAAAAAAACCTTTTCGGTAAGTTCACATGGCGCTTTTCACCACATATTTGATACAGAATCGGAATTGATTCTGCATCAAATCATTGACTAAATCCGCATGTGAATTGTCTCACCTTCTGCTCCAGTCCCGGGATTGACTGATGACAGAAAGCTGCAGGATCTCAGCAGGATGTATTCTCCCTGCAACTGGGACTAATATGACAGTCCCAGTAACAAGATAAATTTGCAATAATTAGAGATGAACGAGCACGCTCGGATAAGTCAGTTACTCGAGCGAGCCTCGCTCTTCTCAAGTAACTGCATTCTTCTCCGAGCGTGCCGGGGAGGAGGGGGGGAACGGCAGGGGGGTAGCGGGGGAGAGAGTGAGAGAGATCTCCCCCCCCCCCCCCACTCGAGTAACTGGATTATCCGAGCGTGCTTGCTCATCTCTAGCAATAATAAAAAAATATTTTAAAGTTATAAACCCTTCCAAAGGTCCTGAATGATCTCATAGGGGGCCCAAAACGTAGGATAAATAAAATACATAAATAACTACAAACGTATTTGAAAGTAGCCACTAGCCCAAACTGTAGGCTCTAACCCCCCATGAACCCAAACTATATATCCCATATATAAAAACTACTCTAACGAGAAGTGGGACACGAACTGAAAACTTATTTTAGTGAGACTTTGTCTTATTAAAAATTAGAAAGTGTAAAAAGTAAACTTATTTCCACGTTTCATTACACTTTCCACTTATATCCAGGAAAAGAGGGAAAAAGGACCAGCACTCAAAATTTCCCAGATTTCTTCTTAATTGAAAAACGTAAAACATAAAAACAACATGTGAATAGCAATAGTCAGAGAGAAAGTCACTCTAGCTACGTGTTTTTAGACCTGTACGGACCATATGTATGACTCAAGTGACCCGAGCTACTATTAGACTAATTAGCAATGTTTCTGAATACACCACAACCACCTCCAGGAAGTAACTGAATAACAGCAAACAACATCATAGTGAGATCAATTAAGATGATTTGAGCAACTAAATGAGAAAAAATATTAGAGACTTTTCACACGGGACGGGATTAGTCCGTGCGGACATTTCTGTGTTGCAATGTTATCCCTATCGGGCTTGAATTCTGCATCTATGAAAATCCGTAATTCGTTACTTCAAAACCACAGGATTAAATTCCGCAGCAGAAAGCTTTCTGCTGCGGAATAAAGAACGTCTTAAGGAATTGTTGTTGTGGATTTCTAACATACAGGAGATTCAATTCCGCAATAAACCCTTTAAGGACCAGACACTTTTTAGGAAGATTACTAGAGATGAGCGAACATGCTTGTCCGAGCTTGATGCTCGTTCCAGTATTGGCATACTTGATGGTGCTTGTTATTCCAGCGCGCACCACGCCGTATTTGACCCCTCCCCGCATTACCACTTCCTGCTGTGACGTGCCAGCGTGCGCACGTCCACAGCAGTATGTAGCTGGCTGGAGAAGAGAGAGAGATAGGAGGAGAGAGAGAGGGAGAAGAGCAAAAAAAACTCGGCACCCGGCGGGTCCATTGCAAAAATGCTCAGAGTCTCCTATTGACTTCAATGGCGTTCGTTACTCGAATAGAGCTCTCGAATATTACGAAAAGCTCGACTCGAATAACGAGCACCTGAGCATTCTGGTGCTCGTTCATCTCTAGATATTACCCATGTGGTGGTTTTAATGCCCTATTTTTCTTTTCTTCAGCCACCAAAATTATTTTTGCTGTGTTTTTTTTCTGTGTTTTATGTATATATTTTTATTTTATTCTGTAATTTTGTTTTACTTATGTATGTAATTATTTATTTTACCATCTATGTCCCCCATGATGTCATATAAGACCTCTGGGGGACATTCACATGTTTGTTTGTTTTTTGACACTTTCCCGCTGTAGCTGGGGCATCCATAGAAGCGCCAGTTACATGGAAAACAACCCCCATAGTGACAATAGTTACTGGCAGAGCTGATCAGGGTCTACTAGGACCCTGTAGCTCGGCTGTAACAGGGAATCCCGTCAGCCAGCTCGCGTAGTGGAAGAACAATGTTCACTTTCACTTTTTAGTACATAGCGCTCATTGAGTGCTGTGTACTAGAGAAAGCCGAAGGCAGGAAGGGTTAAAAACCTTTCCTGCCTTCTCCCAATGGTTATCAGCTGTGATTAACAACTGACAACCCGACATGCTTCTGATTTATTGCAAAACAGGGGGTTTAAACCTCCGCCGTATTTGTACTATTGGGTGGGTTTAAAGCCCAGGACCAAGCGCCGGAAATTTACTGTGCTTGGTCCTTAATTGGTTAAAGTCTGTATAAAAAAACACAAGAAATTCTGCAGAAGCATTTTGCAGTTAAAACCGCAACAAAATCTGCAGTAACTGACAAAACCCGCATCTGCGCTGCATCCTGCAGACAATTCTGTCCGGTGTTAAAGGTTCCCTCTAGATTTTAAACCCACATGTACTGAAGAAAACAAAAAAATGCCTGGTCATGAATGGAGAAAAAAATGACCTGGCCTTTAACTGGTTTAGGCCCAACGTCCACGTGCAGATTCTAGTTATAACATCCGTGCGTCTTGCTGCCCATAGGGATGTATTAGCATCCGTAGGGCAGCTAAAAGCATGCAGATGTGATTTCTTCCTGGCGTGCAGGTCGCATGCAAGGGAAGAAATCGCAGCATGCTCCATTTTTCTGCGGATCTCCCGTACGGATGGCTCCCGCGGCTTCTGTTGAAGCCAATGGAAGCCTTTAGTACCTGCGGCACAGACACAGCTGTTTTTGTGCTGTGCCGCGGATACGTAAGACAGCAGGAGATTTAAAATAAAAAGGCAGTACTGCGCATGCACCGGGCGCGTCGGCTGGCGCTTCTGGAAGCATCCGCAGTGCTGAACTAAGAAGATCTGGCCAGCTCAGAGGAGATCCGTGCTGGACCCGGAGAGGTGAGAAATAGTTTTTTTCCTCTTCATGTCCTTGGGCACGCAGGGATACCACTGCGGGATTCAGCAGTGGTATACGTATGTGCAAGTGCTTAAACAGATGGGCACATGTGCTAATACGTACGCAGCTACGGAGTGAATTAGCGCACGGACCCGTGTGTCTTTTTGTTTTGTTTTTTTTGACCAAGCGCACAGGGCACATCCGCTAATACACTTGCCGCTACGGAGCATATTAGCGCATGAACTGAGGTTTTGAGTTTTTTTCCATGCTATTGAAACTCCGCGCTATAGTGCACGAGTTTGAAGAAAAAAAAACGTGAAGATAGGTCCTGCCCTAACTTTCTCGCATGTTGTATTAACTACGCAAGTCCTATTTTTTCTCGCACATAGTAATAACGTGCGGGAATCCCGGTAGTGCAAACGAAGTAATTGAAATCAATGGCTTTGTTTTATCCGCAGCCATGACTTTTAAGGCCGTATAACGGGACTACAACACGCTTATCTGTTTAAGCCCTGAGTGGTCGCCTACCTGAGACATCCCCTAGGGTAGCACAAATACGCTCGCTTCAGCACAACGTATTTGCGCAGTGAACGTAGTTTGATGAAGTAGATTTGCTCACATATCGGTGCATAGTACTGTACTTTTTGCGCACGCTGGGCCAGTCCACATGAGCGCGGCACACCCCTCCTGTGATTGAAATGGCCATATAGCCTAATGAGTCCAGATGTGCTCTGACTTGCACAGCGCATTGCGCTTTTATGCGTATATTGAGGGCTAAAACAGACGGACTGACTCGCTTGTCACTACGCAGCGTATTAGCGCATCAACCCGTGGTTTTTTGACTATTCATACTCTGCGAGCGAGTTTGAAAATTTAAAAAAAAAGTGCCCTATCTTTCTTGCAGGTAGAAAATATATGTGCAAGAAAGGTGGGGCAATCCTCTCTTTCCTCGTGCGAAATATCCCGGTAGTGGAAGCGAAACCATTGAAATAAATAATTTTGTTTTGTCTTGTTTTGCGGCCGCGATGTTTATAGCCAATAAGACAAAAATCACATCGGTCTGAGTGTGCATTTGCGCACCTCCCAAACTCTTCTATGGGGACCTCAGTGCACAATACACAGGAAAAGGCAGCAGGACCGATATTTTTCTGCGCACAAAACCTGATCATAAGAACGTATCCATCGTCATCAATGGGTTCCATTCTTTGTGCATCGCGCCTGTATATTATATGTGCGCAACTATAAACGTTTGAAAAGCCCTTAAACGCTGCTTGTAGATCATTCTACAAACAGTCAGCTAAGTCCCTGGGGCAGCAGGCGGTCAGCTAAGTCCCTGGGGCAGCAGGCAGTCAGCTAAGCCCCTGGGGCAGCAGGCGGTCAGCTAAGTCCCTGGGGCAGCAGGCGGTCGGCTAAGCCCCTGGGGCAGCAGGCGGTCAGCTAAGCCCCTGGGGCAGCAGGCGGTCAGCTAAGTCCCTGGGGCAGCAGGCGGTCAGCTAAGTCCCCGGGGCAGCAGGCGGTCGGCTAAGCCCCTGGGGCAGCAGGCGGTCAGCTAAGCCCCTGGGGCAGCAGGCGGTCAGCTAAGTCCCTGGGGCAGCAGGCGGTCAGCTAAGTCCCTGGGGCAGCAGGCGGTCAGCTAAGTCCCCGGGGCAGCGGGCGGCCAGTTAAGTCCCCGGGGCAGCGGGCGGTCAGCTAAGTCCCCGGGGCAGCAGGCGGTCAGCTAAGTCCCCGGGGCAGCGGGCGGCCAGTTAAGTCCCCGGGGCAGCGGGCGGTCAGCTAAGTCCCCGGGGCAGCGGGCAGTCAGCTAAGTCCCTGAGGCAGCAGCCGGTCAGCTAAGTCCCCAGGGCAGCGGGCGGCCAGCTAAGTCCCCGGGGCAGCGGGCGGCCAGCTAAGTCCCCGGGGCAGCGGGCGGTCAGCTAAGTCCCCGGGGCAGCGGGCGATCTGCTAATTCCCTGGGGCAGCGGGCGGTCTGCTAATTCCCTGGGGCAGCGGGCGGTCAGCTAAGTCCCTGGGGCAGCAGGCGGTCAGCTAAGTCCCTGGGGCAGCAGGCGGTCAGCTAAGTCCCTGGGGCAGCAGGCGGTCAGCTAAGTCCCTGGGGCAGCAGACGATTGTATTTACAGTCTGTGCATGCAGTCAGGAATCACAATACAGAAACACTGTGTACATCCTGCCGCATCTATACTGTGCGAGACCCGGATGTCTGCAGCATCCGGGACTCCATGCACATAGCCAGGACCGAGGCGGCAGGATATACAGCTGCTAGCAGAAATAAATATGGCGACCGGTGCCGCTTATAGCTTCTATACGTACGCAGGGAGTGCAATCCCGGCTGGTCACGTGTCCTCTCCACAGATGCGCGTGTCTCCCCGGAGCGGTGTTTACTAACACGTCGGGCTCCTCCTCCCGCAGTACCTGTCCTGAGGGGTGACGGGCAGTGGCGGCCACACCTTCCTCTGTCCCCGCAGCCTCCCAGTGTGAGGACTTGTGATTGTACCGCCCCTCATTCTTCCTGCTTCCTCCTTCATGCAGGACCAGCCAGCTGTGATGTCTGCCTGACGGCTGGGGCTGCTGCAGCCTAGAGGCACAGCACATTACACCGCGGCCTGAGACTTCATGCATCCCCATTGCAGATTACTAGTTGCATTCTCCTTTTATGCCAGTGTTCATACAAATAGTAATCGCACTGTGGTGCCCCACAATAGTACCGCTCACAGATGCCAGTCATACTGCTCCATCTACCGCTGGCACTACCCCCACAGTGCCAGTAACTTCCCCATCACGTTGTCACTATCCCTACTAGAGCCTATTCACACGCGCAGGAATCTCGCCCAAGTTCTGTACGATGCAAAATGCACAAATATGAGTCTGTTTTTTGGTGGCAGTGATGCAAGGAAACAAGGATGGCAGCGTGTTCTATGTGCGGGTGTTCCCACAGAGGGACTCACCCATTGTTTCCTATGGGCTCTTGAAAAAAATATCACATTTGATATGATTTTTCCCATTGAGGTCAATGTGATCTTTTCACACAAGTGAAATATGTGCACAAAAATCACAGTTTCACAGAAACGATGCGTTTTTCAAGCAAAAACGCATCATCTTGCAGTGAAAATTTTGTTGCCAAGTGCACAATCAGCCCAATATTGCGCTCGCCTGTTGGAATGTAGCCTTAGTAAGACTGTCTCATGTCAGTGTACACATCACACTGCCCGTAAAAGTACCAGTCAAACCGTCGCCCTCCCGTTACTGACACGTGCCTGTAGAGATGTCCCCAGAATTATCAGTTGCATTGCATTGCCAGCCAAACTTCCTCCATTACCGCCAGTCAGACTGTCCTCCCAGGGACCAGATACACTTTCCCGTAAAGCTACAACCACACTGCTTATGCTTATCCGAACTAGTGCCAGTCACACTGTCTTTCCAAATGCCAACCGCACTGCCCCCCATGTCACTGCCCAACGTATTGCAGCATCAGTCACATTTTTCTATAGTACTGCCCAACACATTGCCCTTACAAGTGTCAGTCACACTGTTCCCTTAAATGCCTAATTCAACAATACTCAAAATCTGTGTCACATTGTCCCCCACAACTACCGGTCACATCAAACTACTAACGGCCACTTGTCTGTATGTATGTGTGTGAGTACTTCTTTAGCTCCACCCTGGGTAACGTCATCGCTCCGCTCCCTGGTGACGCCATCGAAGGTCCTACAACATATATAAAACACAGTCTGGCCGACAGAAGAACAACACAGTTAGAAGGGGAGGATTAAAATAACACACTGAGAATACAACTACTATTAGAGATGAGTGAGCACGCTCAGATAAGTCAGTTACTCGAGCGAGCGTCGCTCTTCTCAAGTAACTGCATTCTTGTCCAAGCGTGCTCGGGGGGCGATGGGGGATAGCAGGGGTTAGCGGGGAAGAGATTGACAGAGATCTCTCTCACTCTCACCCCCGCCGTCCCCCCTGATCACGCTCGGACAAGAATTCAGTTACTCGAGAAGAGCGAGGCTTGCTCGAGTAACTGACTTATCTGAGCATGCTCGCTCATCTCTAGTTATTATCTCAGAAGACACAACTCAGCAGTCCTAACAAAACACACTGACCTACCACCACCACAGAGATCCGGTGGGCTGAAGGACCTGTGGTGATGTCACTGCTGTGGGAGGAGCCAAGCTGTGTGTGTGATGTGTAGTAGAGCTGTGTGTGTGTATGTACTATGTAGCAGAGCTGTGTGGGGCATTGCGCCACCAGAAACGCTAGTACTATAATTTCCTACACAACTCAGCAGACCTGACAGAACACATTGACCTATCACCACCACAGAGATCCAGTGGGCTGAAGGACCTGTGATGATGTTACTGCTGTGGGAGGATCCAAGCTCTGTTTGTCTTTTGTGGTAGTCAAGCTACTGTGAGTGTGATGTGCCACCAGAAACACTGCTACTATAATGTCCTAATAATTACTAGTTGTTCCATACCAGTGCCAATTCCTTGCGAATGCTTACCACACTGTCCCCTCAAGTACCATTCACACAACTCTATAGCAGTGCCAGTCACAGTGACCCCTCAGGTGCCAGTCATTCTTTCTCTACTGGTGATTGGCAGACTGTACATACAAGTACGATCATCCATCCTTGTGCAAAGTCCATTCATTGGTAGCACAGCCCCCTGTTCACTCGGGAAGATGTGCTGCCAACAAGTGGGCATTGTTACGCTGGCATAAAGGATCAAAACAGCTAACAAGCATTAGCTTGCTGGTCAGCTGATTGCCAGCATATTCAGACAGGCTGATGATCGGGTAGGAGAACATTCATGCCCAATTATTAGCTTGTGTAAAAGAACCTTAAAGGGGTTGTCCCGCGAAACAAAGTTGGGGTATACACTTCTGTATGGCCATATTAATGCACTTTGTAATGTACATTGTGCATTAATTATGAGCCATACAGAAGTTATTCACTTACCTGTTCCGTTGCTGGCGTCCCCGTCGCCATGGTGCCGTCTAATCTTCAGCGTCTAATCGCCCGATTAGACGCGCTTGCGCAGTCCGGTCTTCTCCGTGTTGAATGGGGCTGCTCGTGCTGGAGAGCTGCTCCTCGTAGCTCCGCCCCGTCACGTGTGTCGATTCCAGCCAATCAGGAGGCTGGAATCGGCAATGGACTGCACAGAAGACCTGCGGTCCACCGAGGGTGAAGATCCCGGCGGCCATCTTCGCAAGGTAAGTAAGAAGTCACCGGAGCGCGGGGATTCAGGTAAGCACTATCCGTTTTTTTTTTTAAACCCCTGCATCGGGTTTGTCTCGCGCCGAACGGGGGGGCTATTGAAAAAAAAAAAAACGTTTCGGCGCAGGACAACCCCTTTAAAGCCGGTGGTACACAAATTATTTAAGCAAGCACTTAGGCGTTTATAATAAGGACGAGTGCCCCAATCTGGCCGCGGGTCTCCTGACCCAAATGTTCAGCATCATGATGCTCAGAGTTCGGGTCAGGAGACCCGTGATCTGGCTAGGATACTCATATGTCTTACAGAAGCATAAATGCGTCACCGGCCTAAGACTATCATCTGACGACTTTTGTACAACAACACAACTACCTCCTATTACTAGAATCCCAGGCTACGTGTGGAGCGATCTGCGATTTCTTTTTTTTTTTTTTTCGTTCTTTACTTGCGGCATTGTTGTCCAGAGTGATAATGTTCAGCAAGTAATTTTAAACATGGCTGTCTGAAAGCTCTACCATACCCTTCTTTCCCTGAATGGCAGATGGACATTTCAACTTGCTCCCATAGACATTAGATCAACAACCAATCCCGGTTGTGATAGAAGCCTCTGTTGCTGGTGTTGGCAGACATGATGGAAAGAATAGCGCTGCATGCAGCTCTATGCTTCCAGTTAAAATAACAGAAATCATGATAGAAGCTGTCAATGCTGTCATAACATACAACCAGTGGTTTCCAACAAATCCAACAGGGCGTTGTGGCTTCCATTAGAAATGGAAGCCATGACAATACTGTGAACTCAGTTTAACTCACGCTTTAAGACATTTTTAACTCTGGCTTTCATGTCTGCACTATGTACTCCTTGGCTGCCCCCAACACGAACTTAGGCCAGGCTAAAATGAGCGAATCTCACAGTGTGCAGGCTGCGAGTAATACATGCGTGGCATGCAGCCAGTACACAATGACATTGAGTACTGGCTGCATGCCGCTCATCACCATGTACTGTCTTGGCATGTATGCACAAATAATACACGCCAAGGTAGGATATGCTGCAATTTTTCTTGATTGAGTAATTTATGCATGTGGGATATTGGTACAGTGTATTATGCTATTACCATAGGCTCATGCGAGACAGCCCTTCTTTGCATTCATGTTTGACTAGCATGTGTAATGTGAGTATATCGTTAACCATTTAGTCGCAGTGTATCAATTTATTATGTTTTATTGTTACAATTAAGCACAGAACGTAAGCCATTGTTTCTGCAAAGCTGTTCATGTTGTACAATAATGTATATCTGCAGAATCCTGGGATGGTTCAGCATACACTTAACTGGCTTCAATAATTACTCAAAAATCAGTAGGACAAAGAGAATGCCAGAACAGGCATTATTTCACCAGTAAGCTCTTCAGGTAGTAAGGAGACTGTTGTAATAATTGTTTGCGTTAGACCCAGCAACCTGGAAAGAAAGAAGAAGAAGTTCATAAACTCAAACTGTAAAGTGACTCCAGTCAAAATGTATACATAAACGTTTTCAGTGCTTTGTATGGGCAGACAAAGGATTCAGGCATTGTGACATTTTCCCAGACGCTTATGGCCAGATGGGGCTCATGGCCTTAAAGTGCAGAAATGGGCACATGACCATTAGTGCCCAGTTGCCTGAGCACTCTCAATCAGATCCTAATATTCTTGTTAAATTGTTACGACACCGGATAGCTTTTGCTGGATTTTTGGTTACATTTTACAGAATTATAGTTACAATAATCCTATATTGTAAATGACCACAATAGGTATTGGAAATAAAACAGCCCTAAATAATGAGAGTAGAGGAACTGTTGTGGTGACTATTGGTACTGCAGATAGCATCCTGTTCACAGCAGGAAAAGCAGCCATGAGAATTTTGGTTTTCCCACACCTGCTTGCCTGATAGTCACTCTTCTACCCACACTGGTCCCATTATAAAAGTGAGTGATTAAGGAAATAAAGGTACATTAGATAACTACTATAATATACGAGTATTTCTGCTATATACCACTGAATCTTTCCTTATCCTTTAAATCCTTCTCCAGCCCTCACTACATTTGATACACTTGATAATAAAGGTTGTGACAAATGAATGCTGCTCAGAATTCCCTGTAATGTTAGCTTTTCAGTTTTCGAAATGACATACACAGGTTACCATGTAAGTAGATGTCCCGGTAAGAGAGGTTCCTGTCTTGATCCCTCACATGAAGTAAGTGCAAACTTCACAGACTTGAAGTTGGTTTCAATATCTCTCTTCAGAACATCTAAATATAGGCATCCATTAAAATAACTGAGAACTTTCTAAAAAAGAGAGAAATGGAAATAGTTCAAGAACATTTCCTCCTTGAAGAAAACATAATATCCAGTCCCTTTGGTAAGTGACATTTCTATTCAGCTGTTTATTACATGAAACTATGTGGCAAGCATTGGTGGCAAAATATGTATTTGTCACTCAACTTTTTTAGACTCCTTAATAGCTATTCTGCCTGGCCCTGCTCTGTATTGCAGTGTTATTTGCCTTTCAGAACTCTAGGAATGGTGAATATTCTATAAATACATAACATCCTTGGATGTGGTAGATGCAATCAGTGGTATCCCTTGGTTCATGAGGTATGTTCTCAAAGACTGTTCTGGGCATTTACATATAAGTAACGTGGGTAAGGGAAATTTAAAAAAATAAAGCGGGCATATCCTGACAACTATATAGTGCTGTGCAATTGGTATTATTGTATCTTGACGCCACCAGGAACTACTGGTGGAGTCAAGATTGACAGGGGGTGACGCCCCCGGTAGTTGATTGGCTCCTGAGATGCTTCAGCTGCAGGTTCTGGAAGGTCACTACAGAAGTACAGCAAAGGGATACAGCAGCCCCATTTGCAGCAAAGGTTTCCCGCCGGGTAATCTAGAAGGCGGAACCCCCGTAAGTTTGGGTTAAAAGCAGGGAATGAAATGCGCCGTGAAGCGCCTTTAACGCCACATTTCCCCCCCATCCCCATTTCACGGTCACATCACGGCCGGGTACAGGGACTCCAGAGAACCGGGGGGAGAGAGACTGAAAGCCGCCAGCCACACACTCCCATTTTACATAAAAATCGCGGCCTGCTTCAGGAAGACCACTGGCCGGAGGGAGGGCAGCACAGACACTGGCAGCCGCCGGACGCAGAGGAGGGATGACACCGGTACGGGCCAGACGCATGAGTGGATGAGTACAGAAGGGACGCAACAGTGCTAGGGGAGTACCACAAGTAAGGCGGCTCCCTGAAGTAGGGAGCCAACAGCGCAGGGACTGCGACAGGGAGGTGACTGACAGTGGTGCAGCACAGCGGCCGCTAGCACACTGCGGCTCACTGAGATGCCACGGTGCTTCAGCCCCTCATGCAGTGCTGTACCTTGTAGGACCTTAAAATCTTCCGCTAATCGGGAGTTAGGGGTGTGAGAGGGGCATTTCTCCTGTCAAACGCCTACCTTTTGGTGGCATCAAGATACAATAATACCTGTGCAACTATATATACTGTATATTATGCCATGGCATAAGAGGCAAAGTAGCAAATATTGTAGGGAGATTTATCAGTAGTGTCATATGAAGCATCAATGAACAAAATAGCAAAATTGTGCCAAAGTAATGAAGTAGGATGAGCACACATCATGACAAGTTTGTCACAGCTCACTAAGTATGTTAGACACTTAATGTATCACAGAACATTATGTCACAAATCTTCTCTTTTAGGATTTATTATCCCTAACTCCAAAAACAATTATGTTCAATAATAAGCACGTTAGCGACCCTTCCTTACAACTTCTCATGGCCAATGTAAATTCATACCAATGTTTTTCCAAACACTTGAAGTACGAGTAAATATGTCTAAAACACAGAAATCTGGTGCCTTTACACCACTTTTTGGCATAATTTATGTCTGAATTCTGGCACATTTTACTTGTAAGAAATGTTCTATGTGTCTGCATAGCTTGTGTAGTTTTAAAGGGCCCCTGTGACAAGTTCCCCCTCTATATTTCGTTTCTATGGTCAAAGACCTATTATTGCCATGCCTGGGCAGCTGATTTCCTGGGTGTCTCTGCAGAGAACTGGATTCCCAGTAGACAGTAATACACTTAAGACATAATGTTCTATATACAAAATGAATAAAACAGAATAGAGCAACATGTGACTGGTGTAAAATATTGTAATGCAAATTACAGGAAATAACTCACATAGAGCACTGATAACTGATGAGCTACATATTTATGGCTTCCTAAGTGCTTGACGTCATCTTCAAGTTGTTGGCTCAAAACCAAAAGTTGATTAAGTTTTCCTATATGAGCATAGTAGTCTGTAAAAGGATGCACAATAATAGTATGAGTATACCAGGAAGAAGATGTAAGAATGATAAAGGGTGGCCCTATTACATATTCTAGGGTTCAGACGCTTCAAGTTCTATATGAATGAAATCATCTGTGTTTACATATATTTTATGTAGTTAATCATGAACAGTCATTTTACAGTGGACGCACATAAACCTAAATGCAATGGCTATAATCTGGATTAAGTAGACATTTTGGCTTCTGAACTCTTACCGTCCATTGGAGGTCTCTCTAAAATATCAACAGGTCTTTCATGTATAATGTATATCTCAACCCTTGGGAAGAGCACAGATAACCCTGAAGTGTCAAGATAGTCCTGCAGAAGAAAAACATATAAAACTAGTCATTCTATGGAATTAGAAATATACTGAATACTAGACTGAAATATTTAATACAGACAATATCTTTAATTAGTGTTTATGATGACTGTACATATTATAGAGCTGAACTGCTTACATGAAATAACTAGTTTCCACGTTTAAGAGATTTGTAAACTTTTCCCAACCTATAATGTTGATTTATGTCATGAAAACTTTGCAGTTTCTCATGAATAGACATAATAGCGATCATAGTGATGGCAAAGACATAGCAACTGTGGGTACTGGTGTATCTTGACGCCACCAGGAAGTCCTGATGCAGACAAGATTGACAGGGGGTGACGCCCCCTGTACCTGACTGGCTGCACAGAAGGCTGGGCTGCAGGTCCTGGCAGCCCACTAAACATGCATAACGTGGCCCCTGCTGCAGGTGCGCGCCCCTGCTTCCCTGCCGGCGGTACACAAGGCAGAAATCCCAGACTGCTGAAGTGCTGAGCGGCGGAGCAGCGCTGGAGACACAGTCCGCAGCAGATGGGGGACAGTGTCCTGAAGCCTCTTTCCCGGCCGAGGGACAAAAGGTTGCCGCGGGTTGTGGCCGCAAGCAGAAAGCCCACAGCGCTGGGGAAGACACAGTGACAGCAATGCCAGCATCAGGACAACAGTGAGGCTCCAGCGGCGTAGGACTGTCAGACACAGCTGTGTAACCGCGGTGGAGCAGAGCGCCGGGTAACATTCCGGGAGCGTGCCTCTCTGAAACATGCAGCCAACAGCGCCGGTACTCTTATACATAGCCGGGTTACAGGGGTACAGCGCTGACTAAGACACAGGGACCACTCATCACCCACTGCTCATCATCCACTGCAGCACCTTCCAGGACCCAGCGCCATTCTGCCAATCGGGAGCTAGGGCTGGGACAAGGGCGTTCCCCCATGGAAGCCCTGTCAAAGCCCTAGCTTCCAGTGGTGTCAAGATACACCAGCACCGCAGCTTTGCTTGTGTCATAGCTTTCAGGTGCCAGCTGAATTATAGAGGTGTCATCCAGCTCTAACAGCTGAAATCAGAGATGACTCTAATCCCAGTCATTTAACACCTTAAAGCGACCCTCCAGGTCTGGAGAAACAAAGATGGCCACACCAGCTTCTCTGACTGTCTGATGCACATTGTGCATTAGTATGCATCATTAGCCTAAAGAAGGAAAATGACCCCAGCGCTCACTGGGGAAAAAAGTATATTCCACTGAATATTAAAAAGTATTCCGGGTTTATTTGCAACGCGTTTCGGCCATTAAGTTGGCCCTTTTCAAGCATCTTTCAATAAACCCGGAATACTTTTTAATATTCAGTGGAATATACTTTTTTCCCCAGTGAGCGCTGGGGTCATTTTTCTTCTTTTTTACTTGTATCAAACCCTTATTGGGTCCCCTATGGGGTAACCCAGAGATTCCAGTGGCTCTCCAAACTTTGGAATTTGGAGGAATTATCTCTTTATATCAAGGCGACCTTGGACTTGGAGGTGCTGGTGGGACCCATTATCGGTTGGGCCTCACTCAGTACCGGGTAAGTCATTTTCATTTAATTATTGTATACCTCATACCATCGCAGGAGCGCTGTTTGACCTCCGTACGCTTTATTTCCATCATTAGCCTAAGACACTACAGCTGTTTTAATTAACCAGTGCTACCCACATAAGCAGTGCTGACCAAGTCGGATCAGCTTGTAGTGTTTTAGACTACCAATGCATACTATGCACAGCATGCATCAAGTAGTCAGAGAAGTGGAGTTGCTATCTTCGTTTTTCCAGGCCTGAAGGGTCGCTTTGAATGCCATGGTCTATGCTGAGTATGGCATTTGAGTGTTTAGATAGAAGGGGTGCTCACCGTGTTAGGGAGGCAGGGCTGACAGGCATAATACACTGCAATGTAGGGGTGTAACTATAATGGGTGCAGAAGATATGGCCTATGGATCCTTAGGGGACTCTTAAGGTCTCTCTTCTCCAAATAAGGAGACCATTACCATTAATAAAGCATTATAGTTGGGGCCCTGTTACAGTTTTCGCCTTGGGACCCAACAGCTTCAAGATACACATTTTAATGCAGTGTATTATATAAGTGATGAGGCTCATACATTGTAGGATCCCCCAGTGGAACTAAAAAATGTAAAAAAAAAAAGTGAAATGCAATATTTACAACAATTAAAAAGAAAGAAACCTTTTTTCCAATATAAATGTTTTATGACATTTAATATATGTAAAGAAAAAATACTCCTAATTGGTATTGCCACGTCCGTAAAGACCAGCACCATAAAATTATTTAATCTGCATGGCAAACGCTATAAAAAACAATGCTTGAATTGCTGGGTTTTTTTTGTTAATCCCGCCTCCCGAAAAATAGAACAGTAAAGGATAAAAACTTGCCTATACTGATTGCTAGTTCAAGTAGGGACTAAAAACAAAAGTAAAACTAAAGTTAACCAAGTTTTCTATAACTATTAATAAATGTTAAAAAATGTCCCAACTGTTGCATCAAAAGATAAAAAACTAAATAAAACATTGGTATCACCACATCTGTAAAAATCAGGATTATTACATTATTATATTAACCCTGCACAGTGAACACTGTAAAAATAAATATGCAATGCTAGAACTGCGGGGGGGGGGTTTGGTCTCAAAGAAAAAATTGAACTAAAAGCAATGAAAAAGTCACATTTACCCCAGGAAGAGGACAGACATGTAGGATTGTATTATACTGCAGATAGATGCTATTAGACAGCCAATCGGTACACGGAATGGTGTAATACAGCTCCCCTTGATTGGTACAACTTTTTCCCACTTGAATCGAAGAGTTGTACCAATGAAATATGAATGCTGATTGGCTGGATTGTCCCATAAACTGAATGCTACAGTATGAACCCCACTAGCAGCATTGTGTTGAATGTGTTTTCAGGTTACAGTGGTCAAGGAAAGACCAGAGTATTCTGAAAATATTGTAACCTGAGGAATTGCTGTATATGGTATTGCTGTGGTATCCACCTCTAGGCATGGTGCTGGCTCTGGTAAGTGGCTTAAACACTCCTTCATTCGCTCAACAAGTTCTTCACCTGGATTGGAAGAAAAATGCATTAATCTAGATTTATTATACATTTTCCCTACCTATGTTTTTATGCTATCATACCAATATATATGCAGTAAATAGCACATTTTTTACATTACTGCAAATTACTGCTCAGAAAACTATTTAGACAATTAAATCATTTTTTTCTTATTACATATCTCACCTAACATGTGAAATATGTCAGATTCTCCCAGAATTATATCATCCACAACTTGTTCCTGTAACTGTTGAAAAATATGGATAGTTTCATTTAGAATATTACAGGCAGCAAATTTTGATATACCCACACATATTAAGGATTAGAACAGTGGGTCTGTACACAGCAGCTCCACTCACATTTAAGGCCAGGGCCACTTGCAGGAAATAAATAGAAATTTTAACACTTTTTGCTTTTCATTTAAAGCAAATACAAAACTAATGATCTACTAGAAACGGTTCAAAATAAACTAAAAAATGCTATTTGCCAATTTATCTCACATTTTGAAATATTTTAATAATCGTTAGTGTTAAGTCCAACTGTACTCACATGCTGGACCTCTCCTCTGATCAGTATATCAAGCTGTGTACACAGGGAAAACATTTCTAACGCCACCTGTTTACAGGTCATTTGGATTGGCTGTAAAGGTTTCTTCACATTGACAATGACTAAAACGAAAAAACAATGTTAAGGCAATGTCATTTAAACCTAGGGCACACATCTGCCATGGAGAAAATCACAGGCTGGGTTCTTCTGGGTAACATATATTAAAGGAATGGGAATGCTACGGCCGCGGCGGGCAGCTTCCCCTATCTTCTTCTCCTGACGGTTGCAACCATCAGCACCTGTGTCCTGTACATCAGACACTGTACCATCTGTCCTCCTACTGCTTCTGTTAGTGCTGCCCATAGGGCACATCGATGTGCCCAGCCTCAGCTTTTCCATCCTCAGCCAATCCATATAGCCCTCTGATTTTAAGGCACGCTCCCCAACTGGAGGGTGCCTGAGCAAAAGGCTCCATAAGGTACTGAAACAATGCATGATTGATTCTTGGTTTTGACCTCCACCTGTTTATTATTTAAAATTGTTCTTCTATTTGTCTCTGATGAAATTGTATGCGCTTTTCTTCTGTTACATCCTGGCCTGTAGATCAGCTGTTTGGACTGTAATGTCATCATAACTTATTTAATGTGTAACTTTTTTCATTCAGTAAATATCTTTTAAACTAATACTAGTAATATGTGCAGCATGCCAAGCCTGCTGTGTAAAGATCTACGCTAGAATTTAGCTCAAATGGTCACGACACACATCTTCTTTCTTTAATTCAGCAGGAAAGTTGTATCTATTTTCAGAATTAATTCCATTAGGGGAACACATGTTTGAAAAAAATGTGACAACTAGTTTAAGTAATAGCAGACTAGAAATTTAAAAGCAC
Source organism: Eleutherodactylus coqui (assembly GCF_035609145.1). Classification (NCBI taxonomy): domain Eukaryota; kingdom Metazoa; phylum Chordata; class Amphibia; order Anura; family Eleutherodactylidae; genus Eleutherodactylus; species Eleutherodactylus coqui. Next base: position 385,673,620 of record NC_089837.1, on the reverse strand, counting down.
TTTACAAAAGTTAAACACTAAATCACAATATGTCAAAAATAAGTCTAGGGTTACGTATTCAAAGGACAAAATACATGGCAGTGTAGTCAGGAGGCTCCCAGCCTTTAATGTTTATTATAGGACTGCAATACAGACTTCCGTCACTAGGGGAGCCCAAGGCTCACAACAGAATTGGCTCCTATTACTTATAATGTTAAAGGATTGTCTGAGTTTTTCTTTTATCATATGTTTGTTACCCTCACTCCTCGTCCCAAAGTATGCTTTATTTTGTACTGTTTGCGATCTTTATTGCACAAGTATTTCGCGCATTATGTGTAATCGGCAACATGGGAGCCTATGGCAGATCAGTACAGCGTATGCCACATGCAGAACTCGCGTGCGAAATACACTGCAACAATACATTCATGTGAAGGAGCCCTAAGTAATAGTTTACAAGTGTGTTCATTGTCACATTCTCTGGAAAGAACCGTGAGTCAGAAAACGAAGTATACTGGTTAATCAATAGAGCTTTAACCTTGCATACAGAAATTAATTATTGTAAATCTGTGTGAAAACCTGTTTATAGTGTCCCGTTACTCATGTGCCATACATTCCCATCTCTGTATTATTTTAATGCTTTTACTGGACTTTTCCTCTTACTCGGCATTCTTTCCCCCAATACCTCGTGACCGACCCCTACACCAGGGTAACCCCCCCCCCCCCAGCCACGATATAAAGTCACCAAGATAAGATATTTGTCCACAGAATATGTTAACACAAGGAATGAACTTATTGACGGGAAGCATCTACTGTACGCCTTCTATATTACTGGAATGACTACTGTATATCTATATGACGTAACTTACTTTCATCTTTTTAGAATACTGTTCTGTGTATACAAATACAATAACATTGTACACTGCACTGTTCACAAAGAAGACACAATGGCATGACAAATCACAATGCAGAAAATAGAAAAACACTGAAAGCAGCAGATTGGCTACCTTTGCTACTTGAGTGGTAGAGGCAGGGCTGGCGCAGGGGCTGAGAGTGGCTCACAGCAGCCATCCTTAGACAAGACACAAAAGACAGTGACAGAAGCAAAATCCTTCCAAGATGGGCATGAAAGCGGTAGGGTTTGAGCAGCACATTACCAGCAATGCTCAGTGCATTTTGTGGCTGAGGATGTAGTAACAGCCGGATGATGCTGCTGAGCTGGATGCTGGTCAGCCAATGGCTGCTCATCTGCAGAAGACATGCTCTGTTCTCAAATGCGTTTCCCTTGGAACAAAGGCTTCTACATGAAGTAGCAACAGTCACACTTCAGCATATGATGCTCAGGTCCTTAATGCTATATCATTTTAGCAATAGAGCTTGCAGGTTGCTAAAGACCTGTCCCATTTCAGTTTTTTTTTCTATAGAAGTTGCAAGAACACTGCTTGTTAGTATTTATGTGCAGCTTTTCATAAAGGATTGTGACTATATCTTGTTCTCTATGCTAATGCATCAGTTTGATTAATGGGGCCAGTTCCTCCTCTGAACAGTCCCAGTAGGCTGTGAAGTCCCATAACATGTACTGGCCAGCACAGTATTTGGGCATGCACAGTGCTATATTCAAAATAAGCACAAAACTAAAGGTCCATTCACACAGATGTATGCGAGTTGCGCACATGATTCTCAGGCAGAACTTGCATTGGACAGCACACGGACACAGGTCCATGTGCTGTACAATACCTACAGGCAGTGGACATTGAATACGTGATTCAGGTCCCTGACATGGAGAAGAATAGGACATGCTGCAATATAAAAACAGAATGCCCAAGTGTATAGCCTAATCAGTTAAAATGGGTCTGCGTGCTATCCGTAAAATACATATACCGGGAAATGTACCCTTTCAAATGGGCCCTAATCGTTGGGGACTGAACCTTCCTAGAAGAATATAAAGACCAGCTGCTTTATACAGGGTGGGCCACAGAAACATAGCCTGCCTCTGACAATACTATGAGGGCTCCTGCACACTGGCGAGGGCGATCCACGGCCCGCTATCACCTTCGCAGTCCGTCTGAAAACCCCTGGATGCGAGGCGTTTTCACAAGCAAACCACCTCGCATCACTGCGGGGGTTCCCTTCATCACAGCCCGCCTCATTGAGAACATGTGGTAACCCCTGCATGCGACAGCATCGCATTCCTATGGCGCTAAAGGAATCCACTACTGCAGCTGTCACAACCTCGGCAGGGGATCACAATCTTCTCCCATTGATTTCAATGGGGCCAGCGCTGCTGCCATCGGCCCCATTGAAAACAATGGATGATATCGCAAAAAGAAAGGACATGCTGCGATTTTTTTTCACGCAGCATCGCAGGAGTATGTGGGAGATGATTGAGATTTCATGTCAGGCATTGTATAAAGATTATCAAGGGAAGAGACAAATGTTGCCCATATCCTTCATTATATGTAGGACTCTTGCAGTCATTGGGCTGTCGTTTTCTTCTTCCTTCTTCAGAGATTGGAAAATGTCAGCAGATACAGCAAGGTAGCAGTAAGTGAACCAATGAATCAGTGATATTGTGTATTCAAAAAAAAAAAAAAAAGGCGATATGTAACGAATAATTTGACCTGCAGTTGTACTATGGTAAGCCCCATTCACATTAGATGTGTTATCTAAACTATGAACAAGTTGGGTTACTCAAATGTGGGGAAAAAGAGGAATCTTTTAAGAACCATCTACCCAGAATACCATTGGAAAATGTAATGTGTTGTGAGGTATTTTCCTTATCCTGGATATCACCCAGCAGTAGGGAGGGATAATGTAGGAGACAGGGAAAGGCTGGAGGCATGAGCGTATTTTTTTGCAGAAATAAATCTCATGGCTAAGGTGACAGTTAAGGTTCCCTGTAGAAGTTAGGGAAAGCCCCACAGAATGTTATATAGGCGGGAAAAGACTATCCAGGAGAATGAAAATACCCACAACAAAGGAGGGAATTGTGGAAGATGACTGAGATGTTCGCCATTTTCAGAGACAGGCTACTTTTCCGTTGCTCACCCTGTACTACTTGTATTCTCCCTCAATGGAATTAGCACCTACTGTATGAACTACTTTGTCATGGACAGAAAATCTGATCTGGTACTGTTGCAGCAGGATTATAAGGACACTGTATAGCACTTAATTTTTAACAGTGAATAGATTGGTATTAAAATATAAAAACAGGCTTGAACAATCTTATTAAGGAGAATGTTACTGGGTGATAAATGACAAAATACCAAGAGTACTTTCGCTCCAGTTTTAAGCCTGTGCTTCACACTGTCATTAATAGTTCAAGAAGCAGCTTTGCGGTAGTGTAGTAGAATGATACACCCATTGACTTGAGTTGTTCTATTGATAACACTGTGGACTAATGCAACAGGATCCAATACCCACATCCAGTGCAATTGTACCCAAAAGATGTACATTTCTGTCCAGGTTAGAGGGGTATTCCAGCCTGAAACATTTATCACCTATCCATTCAATAGATCCTGTGCTCAGCTGCTTTTGTCAATGCAATAGACTTTAAATTGCAGCAGCAGGGTGCATGCTTTACTGCCACATCATTAAAGCTCTTCGTAAGAGCTCCTTCACACTGGCAATCGCAATATCATCGCGAGAAAATTGCAGCAAAAGCAAAGCTTTATTCAGATTTTAGAGCATCAGCAACGCTTTTTCCTTGTGAAAAATCGTGCATTGTTACAGACCACGATTTTCTCACTCGAAAGTCAATGTAAGGTTCTAATGCTAAAACTCATCGCACGAAAATCGCAAGTTAGTGCCTTGCAATGCAATAAAAAAAAAAGGCTCCACAGGGAAACATGGGCTTGGGGAAGAAGAGGGAAAAAAAATCAATAAAAATAAAAATAAAAAAAACGCAGAAAGATAACACATGCTACAATTTACAAATCTAGCAACATCGTTGGTTTCAGAATTCTGCTTTTTCCCTCACTCTCGTATCGCATGATTTCAACACCAGTGTGAATTCAGCCTAATTAGGTTCAAACGTTTGCTATAACATCATGTCTTGTGCCAGTCAGCTCCCTAACAGACCACCCATTTGCCATGTCACAGTTGCCAAATTTCCCCAAACAGGTTCTGTGTTGGACCTGTCAAAAAATGAACAAAACTGCCACAGATAAAGCGACAATGGACGTCCTGGGGTCCTTCTGCAGGAACTCACATATCACCTGGCGTCTCTCACAGGAGAACTTGGTGGGTCAAGTTACCATTGTGCAGGAACTGGCTATGCACAAATGGCACCAGTACAAGATCCAGCAGCATTGCAGCAGCATCGCAATGACGACAATCGCAATCAGTGTTGAAAATGTAGAATGTGTGTCACAGCTATTGCAACAGTACCCGCCTTTCACAGACTGTAACCTAACTGCTAACTATCTGTAATTGCTATGTCACAAGGTCTTCCTATTACTGCACAACAAAGATGGCACATTCCCGGTGTTCTTCCAGGAGGACGCTGCACTCCCACATTATGGATGTGATGTCCATGTGTTTTTGGATTAGCAGTTTCCAGGGATTGGCCCCCATGCTTGCCGGATCCTACTACCTTGGACTTTCACCTGTGTGGTGATGTCTAGTCCAGGGTTTACGCAGTGAAATTCCAGAGTATGGTGCTCATGTAATAGCGGATCCTGGACACCTGTGAAAGCATTTCTGCTAAGGCGTTTTCTTCAGCCTTTACAATTTGAAACAATGGGAAGCACACCGAGCAAATCCTAAAGTGGATAGTAGTGTTCCAAGTCACAGAAAAATGGTTAGTAACTTTGGCAAGCCCTACCTCAAAAATAAGCCCTAGCTGCATTAAGGGAAAAAAAATACAAATACAGTACATGTTTGTAGTCTTCACCCAACACTTCTTGGTCAGGGGGTTCAAAAATCCAGCCTCCAGGAAGCACTGGCCCTGATTGGCTGAGCTGCAGTGTTTGAGAACCAGTCAGAGACATCACTTTCTAGACCATCAAATGAAGACTACAGAAAAGTGCCGAGGGACTGCCAGAGGAGCAGTGCAGCAGAGCAGACAGCACCTGTTAGGCAATGTATTGATTTTTGTCAATGCAGCTAGGACTTATTTTAGGGACAAACAGTAGGACTTTCTACTGTAAAAGTTGCATCACAATGCACGAAAACCGTGATTTCGTGCAATGCAATACAAAAAGGCTACATAGGGAAACATGGACTACAAAACATTGCAAGTCACGGCAATATTCAACATGCCGCAATTTTTTTTCTCTCGCAATGCACCCGCCTACAAAACATCACTAATGTGAAGGGACCTATAGGAAAGCACTGGCTTCACATACATGCGTTTTGTAGCAATGTCACATCGTGAGAAAATCGCACAATTTTGTCACCCGTGTAAAAGAGGCCTAAAATTATACAACTCAGACAAAAACTGTACCAAATTTATAACAGTCATACATGCTGTGTGATAAATTTGGCGCATCTTGCTAGACACTTCATTATGATGCTTTTTGATTTGCTTACCTTACTCAAAACTTTTCTGCTAAGTTAATGGCACATCCCACTGACACCCTTAACAACACAGGACGTACAATTACATCCTGTTGGGCTCACGGGTCAACCCTGCTGCATATAATGCCGATGCCAGCTGTTTATTTCAAGCGACACCCGCCCACAACAACTCCAATAAGCCAAGCCACTTATCGGACCCTTTAAATGCAGTGGTCAATTTTGACAGTGGCATTTAAAAGCCCCAACCGATGTTCGGGAGTCCCGTACAGCCACCCCCCCCCCCCCCGCGGATTGCCTTGCAGTTGTCATGGTGGCTGGGGGCCTTCTGAACAGCCCCAGGGCTGCCATTGCAGAGTGCCTATCATGCCATGCATGTGGCAAAAATATTGAAAGATCAAGGATCGTTTTGCATAAAGTACTAATAAAGTACTAATAGCAATTAGTGCCTATCAGCTTCATTTGCATGCAAATGAGCTTCTAGGAGCTGTTGCAGAACTCAGCAGGAGGTCTGAGCTCTGTACTTAGCTCCATTGTTCAGCCATGGGCTGCTAAGAAAAAACAATGTAATCTCTAGCTCCCCTTGGAGAATTCAGCACCATGGACAGCAGACACAGCCTGCAATCCTGCTTATCAGCTGTTCCGCGGAACTGTGGTTTTCAAGCAGAACTGAAAACTGTCATTCGGCAGAAAACTGAAAGATGCGCACATTTAAACATAATGATTATCACTCGAAAGATGGCTTTTGAGTGATAATCATTGTCTAAATGGGCCTTAATGCTATGTCATTACAGCATACTGCAAGAGCGATCAAACCATCGCAATTTCTTGTCCCCTCTGGGGGCTAAAAAGTTTTACTAAATATAAAAAAAAAAAAAAAGTTTACAAAAAACCTTTTGTTACATTTATAATAAAATAATCTTAATAAAACAAAAAAAAGCATACTTGGTATCGCTGCTTCTGCAAAAGGCAGAGCTATAAAGATAATGCATTATCTACCGTGAACAAAGTACATAGTCAGAAAAAATAAAGGACCCCAGAATTGTGCTTTTTTGGTCACCCCAGGTCCAAGAAAAAAATGTAATAAAAAGATCAAAAAGTCGTATGCACTCCAAAATGGTACCAATAGAAACTACAGGACATCATGCAAAAAATGAGCCCTCGCACAACTATGTCGACAGAAAAAAAAAATGTTAATGACTGTCAGAAGATGGTGGCAGAAAATATTAAAAAAATAAATATCTGAAAAAAAAAAAAACAGCACTATATACATTTGGCATCCAAATGATTGTGCTAACCTATAGGATATAGTTATCAAGTCATTTTAGTTGCAATGGGTACACCGTAAAAACAAGATGCACGCAAAAATGGCAGAATTTCTCTTTTTTTTCCCTTTCACTCCGCTAAGAATTTTTAAAACGTTTTTCTGCACATTATATGGTACATTAAATAGTACAGTTGAAAAATACAACTTGTCCTGCAAAAAACAAGCCCTCATACATCTACATCGATGGATAAATAAAAAAATTATTTTTAAAATGGAGGAAAAAACAAAAATTGGAAAAAAATATAAAAACAAAAAAAGAGGGCAACGTCCTTAAGGGGTTAATAAATCATATGCAATTCATGGCTCCTTTTAGCAATGTCCCCTTTTCTAGACACTTTTCAAAAGTGACTGGTTGACGTAAAGTGTCAAATTTTGGCACATGGCATACGCACCAGATTGTGCAGTTTTCATTAACGAGTCATTCATCGTTATCCTTTAGCAAGTTGAAAAGAGAACGATGAGCCTTATCAGTGCCGCGAGCGGAGTTCTCAGCAGGATACCGCTGATACTATCGTTTCAGCTGGTATCCCGCTCGGAGAACACAGCTGAAGTATGAAAATCACAACACTCCAGCCGTGAGCACAGCAGGAGTATGCAGAAGACAGGGCCCCAGATGTGTTCTGCATACCCCGCACGGAGCACACAGCTCTCTACCAGCTGAGTGCTCCATGAACACAGTTGAAGTATGAAGAACACAGCGCTCCAGCTGTGTTCTGCATCCCCTGCACGGAGCGTACAGCTGTATACCAGCAGGAGTATAGACAGCAGGAGTATACAGAAGACAAGCAGACCCACTTGTCTCCTGTATACCCCACTTGGAGCGCAAAGTGATTGCTCAAAATTGTCAATCAAACTGCCGTTTAAGCAAATTTTGAGCAGTCACCTTGCCCTGTAGATGCACACAACAATTATTGCTCAAAAGATGGTCTTCGAGCGAATTTTGAGCGATAATCATTGTGTCTAAATGGGGCATTACAATGCTGAGGTCTTCGGTTCAAATCGCAGCAGTCTGCACTTTTCATTCCAGTTTCACCAACTGCGTACATGTGGATTTATTTTATTTATTTTTTTTATACTGGATCAAAACACAGAACAGAAAGGAGACAAAAAAGTAAAAAATACAGAAACAGATTAAATCTGAAGATCTTCTGCTTCAATACATTTCTATGGGCATGAAAACAGAAACTTTTTCTTTCCACTTGGCTGTTCCCACAACACTAGAGTAAAAAGGCCGTGAGCAAAATATAAAAGCCACAGAAACATTTATCAAAAGCAATTTAATGCAAACACTTTCCATCCACAATAGAAGGCAGATCATAACAAAAACTCCTGACGTAATGCAAAACGGACTTCTTCTTAGTTTGGAAGCTAGAAGATCACAACCACGGGTCATCTCGTAGGGAGCGCTGCATTCTGCCAGTCAGTCTTTCATGGAGAGTCTGTCTGTTGGCCGACAGCACCGAAGGACTGGAGAGCAAGAGCGGTTGGCTTGTTGGTAAAAGGATGCCACTGTCCCTGAATGCTGGGGTTGTCTGTGTGGTAGGGTTTGCGAATACGAATGATATCCAGACCAGACTGGTTGGCCATTTTCTGTATGAGCTGTGCTAGGTCCTCAGCAGTCTTACTGTTGATGTCTTCTTCTCGGACACTTCCATTCACTGGAGGCAAAAGATAGAAGTACAATAAATGAAATATTACATACCAGCAAATTGTATTTGTTTGTTTTTAGAGCGGTAATAAAAGTGATGCCCCTTACTAAGCGGCTTCTGTCCTCTCCTAGAAGCAAACTTTATTATTTTACTATACAATAGCATATGTGATGGAGGCTACAAAGCTAGCTTTAACCACTATGGTTGTTAGAATTAATCAGGGGGCAGTTTTATTCTTTCCTGTTGATTCCAAACAAACGCATTTCCTAAAGCAAGTCTTGCAGCCGTCACTATGGGGAGGGTCTGTCATATACCTTTATTCCTGCCAAAGTTATTAGCAATTTCCTCTTTTGTTGCAGACACAGATCTGGCTGCGAGACTAAAGGCCCATTTAGACACAACGATTATCGCTCAAAAGAGCGACTTTTAAGCGATAATTGTTGTGTCATCTACAGCGCGAGATTATTGCTCAAACGTTGAGCGATCACCTTGCGTTTCGGAGGATGCAGAAGACACCCCGCCCCCCTGGGGGGCACTTGTTCTCTGCATCCAGCTGTTCCACACTGCGAGGACCGGGCTGTCATACAGCTGAGTGGAGGATGCAGAGAACAAGCGGGGAGCTGCTTGCTCGCTGCATCCAGCTGTCATATAGCTGAGCGCTCCAATCAGAGGATTCAGAAGACAAGCGAGGTGGCCCCGGTTGTCTTCTGCATCCAGCTGTTCTATGCACGGAGCGCCCGGCTGTTATACAGCTGAGCGCTCCGAGCGGGGTATGGAGAATACAGCTGGACCACTCTGTTCTTCATACCCAGCCTGTCATCAGGGAGCAGGATACAGCTGAAACAATAGTATAAGCTGTATTCCACTGTGAAACCCTAATAAGGCTCATCCTTGTCTTTCAACACGCTGAAAGACAACAATTAGTGACGGCTTAACAAAAACTGCACAATGTTAGTGCAGTTAGACACCATTGTCACTCAAAAGATAATAATCGTTGTGTCTAAATGGGCCTTTAAGGTCCTTTTACACACACACAGATATCTTTCAAAAGATTGAAAGATCAGCGATCGTTTTGCATAAAAGTACTAATAGGCACTAATTGCTATCAGTTCTTATCAGCTTCATTTGCATACAAATGAGCTTCTGGGAGCTGTTACAGAACTCAGCAGGAGGTCTGAGCTCTGTAATTAGCTGTATTGTTCAGCCACAGGCTCCCCTTGGAGAATTCAGCATCATGGACAGCAAACACAGCCTGCAGTCCTGCTAATCAGCTGTTCTACCAGGCCAGGGTGAGAACTAAGAACAGCTGTAACAATGTTATCAGCTGTTATCAGATCTTCACTGGCAGAGCACAGCTTGCGGTCCTGCTTATCAGCTGTTCTGCTGAACAACGGTTTTCTAACAGAGCTGAAAACCGTTGTTCGGCAGAAAACTGTAAGATGGGCACATTTAGACACAAAGATTATCGCTCAAAAGACGGCTTTTGAGCGATAATCGTTGTGTCTAAATGGGGGTTAACATGTGAGGAGAGGACAGAGATTATGCTGATCTCAGAGGAGCGCAGTACCAGAATCATTGAGGTGGATTTCAATGGTCAGCACCCTACCAGACCACCCATCCACCATAGCACAGTTGGCAAATTGCTTGCCAAATCTTCCTAAACAGGTTCTGTGTTGGACCAGCTAAAAAGTGGATGTTAGTGTTCCTTCACACTGGCGATCGCAAGAAAATCGTGGCCAAAAAAAATCACTGAATTTTTATTCACACGATTTTTGAGCGTTAGCGATGCTTTTTTAAAGAGAATAATCCCGCATCGCTGCTGCGCGGGATTTTCTTGCGCGACAGACAATATGAGTTTCTAATGTTAAAACCGCATTGGACGAACATTGCAAGTTTGGGCGATGCAGTAAATCAAAGGCTCCATGGTGGAACATAGGCAAGAGGAAAAAGAAACAACATGTCCAGCGGTGGCGATATAGGCTTGGGAAACACTAATTACTGGTAACACAAATACCTAAAGTTGGCCTAAAAAATATGGTAATTAAAAGGGGTTAGCTGTTATTTTAAAACTGATGGTCTATCTTTATATTAAAGCGGTAAGGATCTGACTCTTCGCAACCTATCAATCAGCTATTTCAAGGTTATCTAAAGCTCTGGTGAGGGCCTTGTCCCCTTTGTTTACCAGGAACAGCCTTGTACCTTTTATAGCGTCTGTGCCGGGTACTGCAGTTTACCACGGCTTAATGCCAAATCAAGTGAATGGAACTGTATTGCAATAGTACTGCGTTTCCCCCAAAATAAGACCCTGTCTTATATTAATTTTTGCCCTAAGAGATCTTATTTTCGGGGGGTTGTCTTATTATACTTGCCTAGCAGCCATCTCATTGGTTTATTGAGCACTGCATTGATTGGTTCTCGTGTGCTGCTCAGCCAATCAGAGCCATCGCTTCCTGGAGGTGGGATTTATGAATCCCATAACCAGGAAGCGATCTTCTGTGGATGGCCAAGGACTGCAGGAAGCCTGACGTAGTTCCGGAAGGCAGCGGGAGGGGCGTGGGCCGAGCCGGCTACGTAATGTACTGCTTTTTTTTTTTTTTTAATGTAACGCTGTTAGGACTAATTTTCGGGGTAGGGCTTATATTTCAAGGGGGAAACAGGGTAAATGTACAAAGCTGAACCTGGTAAACAACAGAGCAGGCCCTTCAAACAGGTAACCGGCATGGGTGCCAAGCAAAGGAACCCTCTTTAACATGACTGACCTGGCTGAATCAACTAACTGCATTCAGGAAAGCAGCATGTTATTGCCGGTCAGTAAATCGTTGGACATACATCAATGGAGGCTAAAATGCTGGCATATAGATCAGTAGTTCTGCCTCCATTGAGGCAAATATGGAGCAATAGTTTAAAATGAGCAGGGAAAGCTGTTCTATGACAAGAACATCTCTAGTCAGATCCAGGAAACAGGGTATGTGAGAGTGATGGAAGGTACTTACTATATTCTGCCACCAGCTTGGGTACTCTGCATGGCTTGGGATTGATATACACAACAACACTAGGATTCTGCTTGGCAAAGTCAACTACTTTCTCTTCAATATATTCCCTGAAAATAAATGAATGGACAATTGGGTCATTCTCCTTGCCAGATGCATTTTCATAGACATGACTTGCATAACACACTTATAAGGCCTTAATTGAAAGTTTACTATAGTTTTGTTTATATAGCTCCTATACAAACCTATATGTCTCCATGTTAGTAAACAGAGGTCCCGTCATGCAGTCATACCTTCTTCCATCATCTACTTCTTGGTAACCTACTGAATGGCTGTCCGCCTAAAGCTGAGCACAGATGGAAGGAAGTCTGACTGCAGGATAGGGTAATATGGGGATTTCTGTTGTCTGTTACCCTAGACGAGAACTCTTCCAAATGGAAAATAGTTTGTGATGTGGCAAACATTGTATCTCTTCTCAACCGATGTAATCATTCAGAAACAAAATAACTTAATGGGGTTTTCTAGTCAAATACTATTGATGACCTGTCGTCAGGATAGGTCACCAATAGTTGATCAGCCGGGGTTCGCCGCTCAGGACTCTGACTGATCAGTTGTGCAGGTGCATGCAGTCAGCGCCGCTATAACAGAGGTCGAAGCGGAAGTCTCCGCACCGACCTCAGTGTAGTGGCCAGCGCTTGTAACTGCGGGTTGGGGTCTCATTGATTTCAATGAGAGCCATGCCTGCAGTTACAAGCGCCGGCCACTACATGGGAGGTCGGCGCGGAGACTTCCGCTTCGACCTCTGTTATAGCGGTGCTGACCGCATGCGCCTGCACAACTGATCGGTCAGAGTCCTGAGCAGCGAACCCCGGCTGATCAACTATTGGTGACCTATCCTGACGACAGGTCATCAATAGTATTTGACCAGAAAACACCTTAATAACTTGGATTGTTTAAAGGAATCTGTCACCAGGCTTATGCTGCCCTATCTGAGGGCACCTCAAACCGGTGATGGATACCCACGATTGTCGTGCCTGGTCATTTTATTTCAAATCAGAAGTTTTCTCAAAAATCAACTTTTATCAGCCACAGTATGAAACAAAGATGCAGTACTCCATGATATTCATGAGCTGAACTCCTTCTGCCCACCTGTTGCTGATTGACAGCTTACTCCCTATGCATGTTTTTTAGGGTTTGCTGCATTCTCTTATCTTTAAAAGGGTTATGCCACCAAAAATAATCACCTACTCACAGGATAGGTAATAAGTGATGGGTCACTGCGGGGCCAACTGCTGGCAAACCCAGGGATCATGAGAACAGAACACCCAGAGTCCCCCTAAGTGAATGAAACAGCAATGACCATGCATGATCACCACTCCGTTCACTTCTATGGGACTGCTTGGGATAGTCAAGCACATGCTCACCCCTGCTCCATTTAACTGGGGGAGGGGGGCATTGGGTGGGCTGTATTTATGATCCCCTAAGCATCTCAACAGTCAGATCCCAAGCGTACAATCATTTATCAGCTGTCTTGTGGATAGGTGACAAATGATTTTGGTGAGGGGTGGGGGACACCTTAAATGTTAGTAAGAAAAAACACACAGCAATAAAAACCCCATGCCAAATGGCGCACCGACTGAAATGGCTAGTTAGTATCAGATGTTCCTTTTCCAGCAGAATTCTGCAGCGTTTCATGCATCTCCGTGCGTGCTGCCAGCCTGTACCCCCCCCCCCCCCCCCTCCACATTGACTTCTATGGCGACCTCTGGTGCACAAACATGTAGAAAAATACGTGTTCTTTTTTTTTGCAACTGAAATGCGTGCGCAGAACACAAACGTGTGAGTGAACCTACTGAAACCAATGGGTTCTATTCTCTGCGCACGCACAAGTACACCGTGTGAAGCCGGCCTCCGGGCGCGTTCGTGCGGAGCAGATTTGATGCAAGGTTTGACACGGATCTGCAGCCGGTTTCTTCCTTTCCACTGAAGGTGTGAAGTCTGCTGCGCCTCCGCGGTAACGTCCACAGCTAACGGGCCACATTTTGCTGCAGTTTCCTGCTGCGCGCAGGGTATGTTCACACGTGGCAGATTTACTGCAGAAACAACCCCTCACAAGGCTGCAGAGGATTCAGACAGACATTTCTGTGACCCCCTATAGCATGTAGTGCAGCAGGACCACCAGCAGGCCCCCATTGTCTTCTGGACCCCTTCCATGATAGTACATGCCCTAGGGTACGCGGGGTTGGCAGAGATCCTCCATCACATTCTGATACTAGGCTTAAACAGAATGGTTTCCATTCACTGACAGTCATCGGCAGGACAGGCATGGCCGGCACGCGTACCTGACTCCCCGCGAGGGCTGTGCGTCCTTGCTGAAGGTGAGGGTCAGCCTCTTGAGCTGGTACACATATCGGCCGATCCCGTTGTGCAGCACGCTCTGCAGGAAGCGGCTGGGGGAGCCCCTCGCTGTCATCCTCAGCACCCTCCAGCCGCCAGGGTCACCCGGAGATGACACGTGACGCGACCGGCCAGGAAGAGGAGGGGCTTACTGGAGGACACGCCTATATCCTATGTTGACAGTGTGAGAGGATGTGATGGCAGCATGCTGCTCCGCCGGGCGCTAGTCACGTGCCGCCGTGGTGTTCCCGCGGGGAAGGGGCTCCGTGTGCCGCCGGCCGGTGCCCTCACTGACGCCGTGCTCCGTGCTGGGAGGCCGCGGGGACTGTGGAGCGGGATAAGGCACTGCGGTGCCAGGTGGCCCGGGGGCTGGCATGGTGGCGAAAACGGGGGCTGGACCCCCGCGGGCGAGGAGATGGACGAGGATGAAGATGACCTGGAAGATCTTCTAGCCCCTACTGCCATACCCCTTCTGGGGGCCCAGCGGATCTTCATAGTGCACCCCGATGTGAAGTGGGGGGCTAAGAAGCAGCGCAGCACCACCGGTAACGTATCACGTGCAGCGCAGCACTGCCGGTGCGTTGTCGCGTCCAGGGCAGCACTGCGTCACGTGTAGCGCAGTGCCGGAAACGTCTCACCAGTAGTGCAGCGTTAGCACATGCACATCTTCCTGCAGTTACCCATCCGGACATGCAGGCTCTGCAAATATTTCTTAGCCGCCTACCTGGCTGGTGTAAAGCAGTATCCCGTCCATCCAGAAGAGGGCGCTGCAGCTCCTGCCTCGGAGCGCACCGCACTATTCCTACCTGACCCCTCCGCACACAAAGTATTATATGCTGGGGGAAATTAATCAAAATGCAAATAAAAATGGAATGGTTGCCCATAGCAACCAATCAGTTTGCAGTGCTATTTTACAGTAACCCCTGCCCCCAGCTGTGACCACACCGGGCTGGGAATCATTGAGGAATATTCTTGGTAGCGGATTACATGTCTTATCGCATGATCCGCGGCTGCATGTTCTCACTAGTCTCATCCTCTTGTCTTCCTCCTAGCTGACTTGCAGATGGCGGAGGCCGTCGCCCTGGTACAGAGCGTCCCTAACTGGACGGTTGTGGAGAAGCTCATCATGTCTACTAAAACACCCGACAGCAAACTCATTTTCGGCAAAGGGAATTTTCAGCTTCTGACAGGTTCGGTCTAACACAGCATCTACTGTGCGGTTTACGTTATTGCATCACGCTTAGGGCTTCTATCCACTAGCGGTTTTTAATGCTGCGATATTGCTGCATTTTTTTCAATGCGACTTTCTAATGTTAAAATCGCATCCCAAAAGCACAAACGAGCGATATTTGTGCGCTGCGATTTAACACTAGAAAGTTCTACTAAAAAAAATGCAGGGATATTGCCGCATTAAAAAAAGAAAAACCCTAGTGGGTGAAGCCCTTGGGCCTCCTGCACACAGGTGGATTCCACCTCCGGATTCTGCAGCACATCCTGCCCATAGCATGCTACGAGAATACGCAATTTCCTGCCCACGAGTTGAAATCTATTGTGATTTTCCGCTCATGCGGGAGAAATTGCAGCATGCCGCAATTTTTCTGCGGGCTATGCACGGCCGGCTTCCATTGAAGTCAGTAGAAGCCATCCATCCCACGGCCATTCTGCAATCATCATTGCAGAATGTCGCGGCGTCCACTGTACTGCGCATGTGCTCCGGCCAGCACATCAGCAGCAGAGGGGATAAGACGCTGGACAGGTAAGCTGGGGTTACCGGCCAGGCACTGGGTCAAACTCCGCTGCGGGAATCCCGCATGCTGGGTCCAACCCACCCATGTGCAAGAGGCCATAAATGGTTACTGTGGTCTCAACAAACTTTGGATAAATCAATAGTTTAGGCAAATATTAGAAACTTTTCACAGAAAAATGCTTCTTTCTCCACTTATCGCCCCCCCTTCCCCCCCAGGGAGGAGGGAGGAGCTGAAGAGACATATACATATATGCTGCCCCTAGAAGTCTATGGAGGGAGGAGCTGGTGGGAGGCAAGACCCCCCCCCCCCCCCAGAGGCTGCCACAGCTAACCGTGAGTTCTCTTTCTCACCCCAATTGCTTTATTCACATCAGTACTGTTTAGTACTTCTCCATAATGTCCTATATGGTGCTGCTACTGTATAGGAAATCTGCAGTTTGTTTTAGCTGCACTGTATAGGAGATGTCATGGCAGAAGTCTCCAACCACCAGCTCAAGGAAGACTGAAAATTAGAGATACAGCCTGCAGAGGGAAGACTGGTGATAAATACAAGTCGTATAATGGGCAGCGATAGACTTGTTCCTCCTTTACACACAATGGGTTATTCTAAAAAGTCTAAAATGACAGGTATGCTTTAAGTTTGCAGTAAGCAGTAAAGATTTTCCAACCCTTTGTAAACAGTGTATGAATATGACGCCTAGGACTTCTGGAAGAATAACATCATATAACATGGCCTCTGTTGAGATGACTAGGCCACCTTGTCGGCTAGCAGAGGGAGCTTTTGCTCAACTGACCCTGTTTTATGAGCTCATGGGTCCTAATAAGACGCATAGATGGAGTTTGTTCAGATGGGACAATCCCTGTAATACAGATCCTAAACTATGACTTAAAAGGCAACCTGTCAGATCTTATGGACACCATAAACTAAGTGAATGGGCTCATAGACAAGGACCGCTGGGTCCAGGGGTGTTCTCTTCATACTCATCTGCCTTCCCATTCCCTTTCTATGCGCCTGGGAAGGTGACTCATGCATCATACAATCTCTTAATTCAGTGTCCGAGCGCACATAATGAGTAGATGAGTATCATGTATGCACCAAACTGACTTTCCAGGGAGGTAGGCGAGTATAAAAACAAAACAAAAAAAGCGCACCTAAACTTTTATGGTGGTCATAGGACTTGGCAGGTTCCTTTTTAATATGTACCTAAATTTTCAGATGACATTTTGGAATACGTTTCCGTGTGTCTGAGGAATAACCCGGGTTCTGCCCATTATATTTCCTGTATCCTGCATTTAGCACCAGTTGTTTTCCTGTTTGCATGCTGTATATTTTCAGTTTTCTCTAAGCTGATGGAAGGGGGTCTCCAGTTATGCTGTGTACAGAGAAGACTGCAGATTCTACTCCCTAACCATCTGTAACAAACAAATGGACATAACAGCATCATGTAAGGACATTATACAGCAGCATAGAGAAGTGTAGATGGGATTTTTAGCAGCATGTCTGTGTGACTCTCTCTATTTGTCTCCCTCCAGCAGCTCACTTCTCCCTTACCCATAGACCTCTATGGACAAAATAAGTAAGGCTGCCTGTCCACGGGCGATAGTTGATTGTGTTATCCGCGGTGATAATCCGGCCTTAGGTAACACAGCGAACACTTTCCATAGCGTTGCTACGGAAAGCGCAGCCCTGACGTCCACAAGCGGAGAATCGTAGCAATTTTCTCTGTTCGTGGCATGCTGCGATTCTCTGCGGTGAGCCTATCTGTCAGATAGGCTCACCACAGAGACCTGACAGCTTGCCCCCCTCCTACCCCACGGCGGGGTGACCTCTCTTCATACAGCGTGGGCGTCAGCTGTTTATTACAGCTGACACCCGCGGGCAGTAGCTGCAGACGGCTGTGCGGTCGATTGCGTCTATTAACGCTTTAAATGCCGCTGTCAATTCTGACAGCGGCATTTAAATCCACCGAACGATGTTCGGGGGTCCTGTACAGTAAAAAAAAAAAAACTATACAAGTTTGGTATCGTAGTAATCATACTGTCCCATAGAATAAAGATATCATGTCATTTTTTATGCAGTTTGTGCGCCGTAGAAACAAGACGCACTGAAAGATGGTGGAATGTCGTTTTTTTTTTTTAATTTTACTTTACTTAGAATTTTTAAAAAAACTCCTCCTGTAAAAAACAAGCCCTCATACAGCGACGTCTATGGATAAATAAAGGAGTTACGATTTTTTTGAAGGGAGGAGGAAAAAACGAAAATGGAAAAAGAAAAAAGGGGCTGCTTCATTAAGGGGTTAAAGTGATTGTCCAGCTGTAAAGTGTTAATGACTTGTCCTCCAAAATAGGCTATGAATAGTAGATCAGTGGGGATCCACCGCCTGCAGCTCCCGGCTATCAGCTGTGTGCCAGGCTGGTATACTACTGACGGCTCTGATCCCGCTGCAGTGGCCCAGCTTGGTATTAACCCCTTCCCGCTCCTGGACGTACCTGGTACGTCATGGCAGCCTGGTACTTCCCGCAACATGACGTACCTGGTACGTCCTGGAGATAGCACGGGATCACATAAGATCCCGCGCTATCCCGCAGCGGGAGCCGGCTGTCAGTCACAGCCGGCGTCCCGCTCCAACAGCGGGGGGGCATCGGAGATGCGCCCGCCGCTGTTAACCCCTTCCCTGCCGCGATCTAAGTAGATCGCGGCAGGGAAAGAGTTCACAGAGGGATCGCGATCCCTGTGTGTCTCCGGCCGGAACTCGCGATGTTATCGCGAGAGCCCGGCCTGTCACCATGGCAACAGGACGCCAGACACTGGCGTCCTGTATTGCCTGTGCCTATAATCGCTGTACAAGCGATAAGGCATGGGAGAGCAGTAGCTCTGCCATGCCTTATGACAGCGATCATAGGCACAGTGATGTAAGTCCCTCAGAGGGACTCAAATAGTATAAAAAAAAGAAAAGTGTAAAAAAAAGAAAAATGTAAAAAAAAAAATGTAAAAAACCCCTTTTTTATGCTTTTTCTAATATTAGCATAAAAAAAGGGAAAAAAAACTAAAACCCCACATATTGGATATTGACGCGTCCGTAACGACGTGTACAAAAAGTTGAACACGCTTTTTATTTTGTACGACAAAAAGCGTAAAAAAAAACGCTAAAAAACAGAGGCAAAATGCTAATTTTTAGCATTTTGCCTCACAAAAAATGCAATAAAAGTGATCAAAAAAGCCGTACATTTCCCAAAATGGTACCAATAAAAACTACAGCTCGTCTCGCAAAAAATAAGCCCTTAAAGAGCTCCGTACATAGAAAAATAAAAAAGTTACATGACTTTGAATGCAGCTATAGAGAAAAAAAAAAGATTTCCAAAAAAAGGGGGTTTTATTGCAAAAAAGTGTAAAAACCTAAAAAAATATAACAATTTTGGTATCGTTGTTACCATACCGACCCGCAGAAAAAATTTAGTGTGTCATTTATGCTGCATGATTAACGCTGTAAAAAAAAAAAAAAATCTATGGCAGAATTGATGCGTTTTCTCTCCCTGTTATCATTAAAAAAAAATTAAAAAAAATTTTACGATATTGTCTATGTACCCAAAAGTGGCACCGATAAAAACTACAGATCGCCACGCAAAAAACAAGCCCTTATACGGCCGCGTCCACGGAAAAATAAAAAAGTTATGGCTTTTGAAAAATGGAGATGGAAAAATACCAAAAAATCGCTTGGTCCTCAACGCCAAAATAGGCCGTGTCATTAAGGGGTTAAATGCTTCATTTTTATTGAAGTGAATGGGACATTTACAGTTGATCGCTGATGGTCCCACTTGGTGGACCCCCACTCTCCTGAGGAAGGTCCATCAGTAGTTTAGGTCTGGATGGCCCCTTTAAATGTTCAGTCTGCTATAAATTTCACGTTTACTGTCTCTTACAGAAACCATTAAAAGAGTTCGCCCGCTCACTGCAGTTTTCGTGAATGTTGAGAGGCTTTCTTCATCGGGTGAGGTAATATAGAGCTGTATGAACACTAGTGAGCTTGTTGTACACAGCCAGAGGTCTTACTGCCATAGATGATCATGGAGACTTGCCGATTCTTAACCTCCTTCTCTGTGTCACTGGCACAATGAAGATTACATAGGGAAAAAGGAAGAATTGTTTGCAAGTTGTCCAGACTGGACAGCCTTTTTAGAGAACAGGGTTTTTTGAAAATTATGGGCTAACATTTCTGAGACCTCACATTCAGGTATTTATGCCAGGTGAAAGAGGTTGAGACTTCTCACTTCGCTTCTCCGCTTTTAAAATGGTCCTCTTGAAGGGGTTGGCCACTTTTAAGATGAACTCGGTACAAAGTGTTTCTAATATCACCATAGATTGGGAGGTGTACAGTTTCTTCATGTGGAGACTGCCAAGTAAACTTGAGGAGACTCACAAGGCCATGCATGCTTCTCTGGGAAATTTGATATGCAAATTGTAGATGTTCTAATTCCTCTGCAAAACCTATCGGCAGGCAGCTTCTCTATAAATCAATGTCTGATTTTCTAACACACCTTGTAACGTGCTTGGGAATATAACACAAAACCAGAGGATTTTCCAGAAAGAAAAGACAACCATTTACAGACAGTCTTTTTCATGTTTTTTTTTTTTTGGAAAGGGGAGGGGGGGTTCTGCTGGACAATAGGTTTCTGGCAGGCTGTGCTGGAGGACTATGATGTGGGTCAGGAGAGGTTTCAGTACAGTTTCTCCTTGTGCAGACTGCCAAGGAGGCATGAGTAGATTTAAAAGAATATGCAGTGCTCCTCTGGGAAACTCAATATGCAAATACAAGATGTCACTATGCCAATGCATTATGGTAGTCTCCACAAGGAGAAACTGTACCTTATTTCTGACTCATGTTGTAGGCCTTCCAGGCAGAAGCCTGTAATTTTGACTTTTTTTTTCTATTATTCTTGAATACATTTGCTTCCTTTTTTTTGTAATTTTGAGTTGCAATGTGAGCCAGGGGACTCGGGCGACATGAGGATGTTTGGCGTGGGTTGCAATCTTGTATATTTGGGCCATTTTATTATGCCTCCCAGTGTAAAAGTGACAGGCAGGGCCTAATAGGAGTACAAAGATGGCAGACACGGGGGGCCTTGATTACATTGGAGCGTGAGCTGGTGTGCACGGTTCACAGCTGTACATTTTGAGGCGCTTGGCAGTATTTTCATAGCACCAGTGCATTAATGTACAGTGGAAGTTGCCAAGTGGATCAGTGATAATTGTTAAAGGTGGTTTGTCATTGGAACAACCCCTCCCCCTTTCCCAGCTGGACCCTATCTAAAATAGAGGGTATTATTATTTCTCCTGGAGCCCTGGGATGCAGCTAACAGGTGACTTCCAGGTAGACGGCCGGGCGGACGCGCGTGACCACTGCAGCCAATCGGAAGCCCAAAGTGACTTGCCAAACTTCTGGCATCATGGTGCACAAATTATGAGCATGCTTTTACCCAGAAGTCAACGCTGATATCAGTGGATGTCGGCTGCGTTCCAGGGCTCCAGAGGAGCTAAGTATACCCTCATTTCTTTTTTTTATTTTGGGCAAGGGCCAGCAGTGGGATGGGTTTTGTTCTAATGACAAATCCCCTTTTATTGTATTTACTTTTGATTCTGATAGTGTTTGCTGTCATTGTATTTGTTGAAACAGAAAGAGCTTGAAGAAGCCTGGGGAGTAAAAGTTTTTGACAGATATAGCATGGTCCTAAGTATTTTCCGCTACAATGCACGCACAAGAGAAGCCAAATTACAGATTGCACTGGCTGAGCTTCCACTGCTGAGGTATGTAGACAACCAATGTATTTCCCTTATTCAGTCATCTCCATTTAGGTCTTTCCTATTTTGCAGGTGTGATTTATTATTTCTCATGATTAGTGGTAACCTTTTACAGTAAAGGAGATTTCCTTTAAAACAAGTTTTCACTTGTAAATAAAACCCTTTTAGTTTATCTTCTCCCAGTTTTTTAAATGGTTATTTAACCCCTTTAATATCCACAGGATAGGGGATCACTTGCTGATCGTTGGGGTTCGACCACTCTCACGAGGATGGCTTGATAGGCAGTCTGCTAAGGCAGCCCTGGGGCCTTTTAGAAGGCCCCCGGCTGCCATGACGCCTGCACGGCTCCCCCGATCTCACTGCGGGGAGGCCGTACAGGACCCCCTGACCATCAGAACAGAATTGACAGCAGCATTTAAAGGGTTAATAGCCGCGATCGGGCGCACGGCCAATTGCAGCTATTGCCCACTGGTGTCAGCTGTAATAAACAGCTGACGCCCACGCTGTATGAAGAGAGGTCGCCCCATGACCTCTCTTCATACATATTCCGATGCTCCAGGACGTACCCTTACGTCCTTGGTTCATAAGGAGTTAAGGAGGTTTTCAGGGGCTCTTAATATTGATGAGCAATCCTTAGGATAAGCCATAAATATCTGATTGGTGGGGGTTCGCTACTCGGCTGTTTACAGAGACCTCTTTAGTGCTCAACAAGCTCCGCGGCCTCTTCAATTGCATACCAGGCACAACTCCATAGATTTCATAGTGGCAGTACAGTGATCCCTCGCTATATCGCAGTTCAGTGATTGCGGCTTCAGTGCATCGCGGATTTTAGATAAGCATATATAATTCTGTTTTCTCAGAGTTTTTCCGCTATATTGTGGAATTTTGTGGTACATTCAGTAAACACAGTACGCCACTAGCGCTTGCCAATGCGAGATTGTACACGACACACTATTGGCTAATGGGATGTGTTCTGTATCGGGTGCTGATTGGCTCACTGATCGTAGCGTCGGTCTGTTTGTTCACTTTTGCGATTGTGTGGCAGCTCACCCGACAGATTGATTCGTGTAAATATAACGCCGCTACTATGCTGATTTGCATGAATCGCGGGGGTCTCTGGAACGTAACCCCCGCAATAGACGAGGGATCACTGTATAGCAGCTTAGCCCTTTAATTGGACTGAGCTGCTTTCGGGCCACGTGACAAATAAACATGTCACAGGCATGAGAAAAGGCTGTAGCGTTCAACAGAGTGCCTTGGCCTCTGCAATCAGCTGATCGGGTTAAGTAGCATACCCCCACCAATCGGATATTGAAGACCTATACTAAGGATAGGCTATCAATATTAGAGTCCGAGAAAACCCCTAGGATTTTTTTTTTTTTTTTTATGGGCCCCACCTCTGGAACTCGCACCTATAAGCACTTTTGACATATCCTGTGTGTATTTCATAAAAGTTGATATGCGAATATCCATTTTAGTTAAATGAATAAACATGCCCCCAAAGGTGTCAATAGCCTTCAAAGCTTATGGTTAGGCCAAGCAAGGGTTGTCGCAGATACTCTTGAAAGTCAAAGATCCTGGACTAACCATTATTCTCTTTTCCCTGTATAGTTTGATGGATCCGTCTGAGCTAAGGCCTTCCTAAATTAATTTTCATTTTGCCATAAATGACTTTAAATGTATGGTTAGTGGTAACATTTTACATTGTCTGTAAAGGGTAATTCCTTTAGAAATAAGTTTTCACTTGTAAATAAAAGCCCTTTAGTTTTCTCCTCCCAGTTTGTTAAATGGTTATTTTTTTTTTTCCCCTTGAGTAATTTTTTTTTTAATAATATCAATTGGGGATTTTTTTTCACAGGTCTAAACTTAAAAATGAAATGGCTCACATGGACCAACAGGGTGGTGGATCTCGATATGTCATGGGATCAGGTAATGTGCATGCTCGCCCCAAAGGGAACATGAATTCATAAACTGATCACATGTAACAACCCTTTCAGGACCAAGGGTAGGAGGGCCTATGCTGTACTGTACATCCTAGGGTGGAATATCTTTTTGTTACATAATCTAACAATAGGTTTTGTCTTACTTTTTTGTGGAACATTTTGGCCTTTCTTATAGAATAAAAAAGGAACCTCTATCTCTTCAATTTATCTTGAGGTTTATAGGCAAAATGGACAACTTTGGTTCTCTTTCCTTGTACACTAAGGAGTTGGTATAACAAATTATATTTACCACATAAAATCCACTAATTCTCCAGCAAATAAGATACCAGTTACATACACTTAGTGTTGACTGATGCAGCAGTTTCTACACAGGACAAAGACCTCCATTACCTATCTGTACACAGCTAAAATTTGCAACCAACTACTTTAACACTAAAGGCCCTTTTACATGCAAAGATATGACTGAAAGATTTAGTGATGTATTTGCATAAACTGTTAATGGTAATTACCACTCTATCATCTTCATTTGCATTTAAAAGGGCCTCCATGAGTTGTTTGGTGAGCCCAGTGTGTGTTCAAACACACACCCAGCTGTGTAAACAGCTGCCAACACATTCGTTTATTCTCCTGGCTCCTAGTTAACTAATATCCATCTTTCAAACAAAAAAGTGCACGATGCCCGCGTTTACATGTAAATATTTTCAGAATTATACTTTGTGTGTTTGAGAAGCCCCCGTTATACATGATGTGGGCACATTGTGGTATAGAATTATGTCGTTCTGCTAATTTATCTAGAGTACCTTTTTCTTTTTAAAGGGGTTTTTTTTTTTTTTTTTTTTTTTTACATGAACAGTCATAATTCAGATTCTTGCTGAATCGCAGGAATCTCGTTCAGTGTACATGCTTGCAGTGACTGACGAATATTCACTTTTCGTTCGTCATTCAGTTTGTGCAGGTATAAAAAGCAAACGGATTAACCTGTTTAAACGGGCAGTCAGTCATCTGTGAACAACTACCTGTTTACTGTGAATGGAGATGAGCTGGCCGGAATGATTTCCGGTCCGTTTTGCCTCTATTCACTGAGTGATGATCGCTCTTGTATAAAAGCACTAGAACAGTTGTCGCTGGGACAACTTTCGGGTGCTTCTGCGCCTGACAATTGTCCCATGTTAGAGGGCCCTAAATGTGTGCCTGCACTAGAAGGTGAGAAACTTTTTGGTCTTTTTAACATTTTTTTTAATTTTTTTTAATTTTTATTTTATGACTTTTTTTTCTTTTTATAGAAGAACACTTTATTTTGGGAACCTTGCACTTACTAAAATTGCACATGATTATTTTGCTTCCTTCTCCTATTATTAAGGTCAGTTTATCACCACAATGTCCTGGTCTGGAGAATTGTAGTATAATATTAAAAGTAATTGGTCATCTAACTGCTGATTTAAATAGGCAGATTAGACTTACAAGACTTGAATGTTCTAGAACTCATATGTAATGCACTATGATGAGCACATCAGTTAAATAAATGGGTATTTCCAGATTCCCAAGGATGTTAGTACACTGCAACACTAAAGTAGCACGATTGGTATTCTGATCCCACAGAAGAGAAAAAAAAATCTAGAGTTGGGATCCCTACTGCTCACTGAGCGACTCCGTTTTATAGGTACACTAAATGATTTCCAGTTAGTTTATTTTTTTTTTACCTGGAAAGTACTAATATACACAGTTGCTATAACTGCTAGGTATTATATTGATCAGTAATAAATGGTTTCTTAAATATTATCTGCCACCATCTTTTGAGTCCCTGGGCTGAAAGGTAAGGGGACGGGGCATTGGGGAGCTGCTTTTTTATACTTGCTGGATATCCCGTTCCAATACGATGTTCCCAAGAAATCAGTACGCACCCACAACTTGACTCTTTTCACATGGTTGTGTGTGGGCACTCTTCCATAGAGGTGAACGGGAGAACACACACACACACACACACACACCCTTGTGAACTGACTTGAGCTTGGCACACGCACTGAATTTGCAAGGACGCAGTGCTGGAAGAGGGTGCCCAATGAGTATAAAGTGCAGCTGCCTGAATACCCCGTCCTCTCACTCTTGCGCTCCATAATGTGGCTCAAAGGTGGTAACAAGGGCTCTTCAGAATTGAACTATCTAAACTGATCCTTTTTTTGTTTTTATTACTAAGGTGAAACCGTCAAGGAGATCCAGCAGAGGCTTTTAAAAGAAAAAGAACTAAAAATAAATAAAGCTTTGGAAAAGTTGAGGAGCAAAAGAAAACTGCTGAGGACCCAGCGTAGCCGACGAGAGTTTCCAATTATCTCTGTAATGGGCTACACCAACTCCGGTTTGTAGCAGTTATTCTTATGCTGGCATGAGCCACTTGTACTGATGAAGTATAGAAGTACAAATGAAATGGATTTAAAACATGTCTGCCTGTCATTGCAGGAAAAACAACATTGATCAAGGCGCTTACAGGAGACGCAAACTTGCAGCCACGTGACCAGCTCTTTGCCACCCTTGATGTCACAGTACATGGTGGACTGCTTCCTTGTCGTATGCCAGTGATTTATGTGGACACTATTGGATTCCTTTCTCAACTTCCTCACAATTTGATAGCATCGTTTTCTGCCACACTAGAGGATGTTGTCTATTCAGTAAGTCTAGAGCTACAGGGCTCTGAAAACTGTTTGCTCCTTCCCGAATTTCTTCTATTTTTTTTTCTTCTAGTTTTGTCAAATTTAAAAGTTTCTGATGTAAGTTTAAGATAAAATAAAGACCACACGAGTTATCACAGAATGTAGCTGCTAAATGATCATTCTATTTATTGATGCTAAAGATTTATTCAAAACCTGTCACCCATGTGAAGAAGTAATTGCCCTCTGACGATAACAAGCGTAATCAAAGGTGGTGCGCCCTTCTTTGTAGACTACATTAGAGGGTTTTCTAGCATGGACTGCCCATTTTTAAGGTCTTGCCACAACATCTCAACCCCTTTCCAGCATGCGCCGTACATGTATGGTGCAGCAGGCCAGTA
This sequence comes from Eleutherodactylus coqui, assembly GCF_035609145.1. Classification (NCBI taxonomy): domain Eukaryota; kingdom Metazoa; phylum Chordata; class Amphibia; order Anura; family Eleutherodactylidae; genus Eleutherodactylus; species Eleutherodactylus coqui. The sequence goes on along the minus strand of NC_089837.1, from coordinate 385,647,234 downwards.
GTTCCCACATCATACATGTGTAGTGCTGAAATACCGGGGAGCTTAAAAGATGAGCCCCCCCCCCCCCCCTCCGTAATCAGAGTGTGATCACAGCAATGACTTACAGCCGTAGTCCTGCCGTATTTACCGTGATAGAGCTTGGCTCCAATCCTAGCAATTCAAACCTTTTAGATGCCATTGCTTATGCAGACAGCAGCATGTATGGGGTTTGGAGAGTGCTCCCTCCTTCCTACAATCGACACCTCTGTGATGAGATCACAGGGTGATGATGGTTGCTATGACAACCGCAAGTCAGACCATTGTGTAAACCAGTGGAAAAAAGTGACAACCGTGCTCAAAAGGATCCTACATACAGGCAGAAAAAACTTACACTTGGGGGAAGGGGTTAATCCTTCAGTAAAACCGTTTCAAATGGCCCAGAGAGCAGCAAATAACACTGGAATCCAAAGTTGGAGATCTCGGTCGTGAAGAAAGTTTCTTTAATCCATTAAAAAGGGCATACAGCGCCTTTTGGCGCACATCTGTGCTTTTTTTCAAGTATATAACCACTGAAGACATACAGACATTTAAACACTTAAATCTAGGTTGATTGCTACACTGTAGCAGAATGAGCAAACTCCACCCCCTGCTGGTAGCCATGTGGGGCGTGAGTGCCACCATCGGGTCAGGGGGACCATGTACTGAGCACATCCCTCCATAGAATGCACATTGCATTCCAAATACTTGTGGGTAGTCATGTAAGTTGCGTCCGTCAGCGACTTGACATCCCCACGTTCCAGGGGCGTATCCCTCAGTGGAGTCAGACCATGACCTCCAGGTCTGCCATGTACAGTGTAATATCTAAGCGTTCTGCAAGTCCCATTGTGACAGTGGTTTAAAAAAAAAATTCACAAGCAACCCCACCACCCCAAAATAAAAAAAATCTGAAAAAAGCCATTATTCTAATAAAACACTCTTATTGGAAAAATGCTAAGTTAAAAATCCACACAAATTTCTTATCTATGTGTTTGTAACAATCGCACCTCACACAGCGTCATGGAGGGTGGCTGGGAGTAAAACAAATAAGGGTTGTCGGAATATGTCAGAAAAAGTGGTCCAATAAAAGGGAGGCCCCAAAATCCACAGTGCTTTTTAATTCCAGAGTCTGAAATCAAGAAGCACCCAGTGGATTTTGGGGCCCTGTAAGATGAGCTACAGAACCTGATTCTCTTTACAGCAGATGTCAGTGATATTGTGATGGATTTTCCCAAAATGTAAAAAGTGAACAGCTTCTTTAAGGGATATCTATATTCTACAGGTCTGGCTGTGATTGTGCATAAATAAATTGAACTGAAACACCCACTGAATTTGGTTAGCTACATGTTAGCAGCGTGTAATTTTTCCGCTCCATATGGATTTTAATTTAACCCTTTAAATTTCATCAGCAAAACCTGTTCTATAAATGCTTTTGAAATTCTGCAGCATTCGCAGCCTGTGTGAAGGTACTCTTTAGGACCTTTCACATGGGTGGAATTTTCTGCATTCTGCACCGCAAGTCCCGGTAAATTCCGCACGGCTCCATGCAGATTTTGATGCAGAATGAAAATTGCCTAAATTGGCCTGCAATTCCGCATCAAAATCCACAGTTGCCCCTGCAGTGATAAATTTTGCTTGTGTAAGAGATCCCTTATTTGTCAGCGTGCTGTCCATGTGTAGTCTGTTACAAATATGGATTTGAAAATCACCTGTGTGAGTCCTAAAGCTCAATACCGTTTTTTTTTATAATTTTGAATAGTCGTTTTGAGCTTTTGGCCTAACTATTGCTCAAAGATCTCCACATCTCAGAAATGTTGATGATGCTCTCGTAGACTTCTAATGTAGTGATCAGTGGGAAATCCCTGCTCATACATTCCCAATGATCAAAACTGATGTATCCAAGTCACAGTATAGTGTAGATTAGAAGTCAGCTCTAGATTTTATTTATAACAATGGTTATGGACAAGACTATTAAATGTAACAAACGATCCTGTTCACTTCCTCACCTACACCATGAGAATTTTTTTTTTTTTGTATTCAACATAATTTTTTCTTTTTTTTTTTTTCCCCCCAATGCATCAGGATGTACTAATTCACGTAAGAGACATTAGCCACCCAGAAGCTGACAATCAGAAGAAAAGTGTACTTGCCGTTCTCCAGAACTTGAATGTTCCACAGAAGCTCCTTGAAACCATGATAGAGGTGCATAACAAAATTGATTTAGTTGACGTGTAAGTGCACTGCTGACCGATAATAATTTTAAACATTTGTTTTTTGTTATGTACAATAACAGATCAAAAATGTCACATAAGCCCCTGTTTAGTTTTTTTTTTCCCACATTCCAGCGGGGTTCTAGCATTTTTAATGCCAAGAATAGTGGTGTCTGCAGCAATCCTTTTTCCATAGAAAATAAAAAACGCCTGAAACCTGATTGGACCTCATTAGAAGATGGGGGGGGGGGGGGGGGGGGATAACTAGTTGACTAGTTGATCCGTTAAAATGAACAGAGTGGCAGTGCGTGTGACTGAACACCACTCCATTAATTTTAATGGGAGCACAGAAATTAACAGTTCAAATGCTTGACAAACTCTCTGGCGCTCTCAGTGAAATGAATGGACTGGTGACTAAACGTGTGCTTCTGTTTCATTTATTTTGAGGTCTCTGGGGACATGGAGGCCTCCTTTCTGGCTATTGTGGGGGTGTCATCAGGCAGGACCTCCCCCCCCCCCCCCCCCCCCCCACCACCTCCACAGGATAGGGGATCACAAAAAGTCACTAGAATATCGCTTTAAAGAGATTATTCCCCTCTTAAACTTCATATAAAGTGTATCAAAACACTATTAAGCCCCATTTTAATTTTACACTGTACTGTTCCCAAAATATACCTTTTATCTTATTTTCCCGCTGTCACCCTCCGCAGCACTGCTGCTCTGTGCCATTGTGGGTGGGCAGTAGTGCAAGACAAATTTCAGTTTTTTTTTGTTGTTGTTTTTTTTTTCTTGCTATAGCACCCAAAACCCCTTGTGTGCAGTATTTGTTGGTGATGTGGAACTGGGGCCAGTGACAGTCCCCTTACCTCTTAAGCAACTGTAATAGTTCCCAACAAGTTCCCCGGTTAGTCTCCTATCCCTTGTTGGCAGCCTTAGCAAGTCCCATTGTTGAATTGTTCCATGTAGTCTAAATAAGCTATATGAAATGTCACTCACAAGCCAGTCCTCAGAAGCGGTCTTGTCAGCATTGGTGTGCTACTGCAGAGTCTCTGGTCCCTGACTATAGGTGTAGAAGCAACTTGTGTAGGTTGCTGTATGGTGAAGGAAGATCTGTCAGTGGGGAGAGTGACTGAGCGTGTGCGTCCACCAGCCCTCGCCTCAAATCACTATACAACACTAGTCATTGCCAGAACTAGTTAGTGGGTCTTCTTTTTATTTAATGTGTAATCATTCATGGCCTCTACAATTAATATAATTGCTGGTGGTATAACCCACTTGATCTATATGTAACTGTACTTTTACACTTGTACGAGAACATGTCACAGTGTTCCTGTTGGCTTTCTCTACTTTGTTACTACAGGGGAATTACTTGCAGTACTATGAGGGCTCCTGCACACTGGCGAAAGCGATATTTGGGTGTGATTCACGAAACGATATGGCCCTCGCAGTCCTTCTGAAAACCCCTGGATGCGAGGCGTTTTCATATGTAAACAGCCTCGCATCCCTGCAGGGGGGGGGGGGGATTTCCTCATCCCCGCCGTGGTTCTCACCACAGCAGCAGAGGACCTTGATTTTTTTTTCCTACTGAAAACATGTGGAAACCTCTGGATGTGAGAGCCTTACATCTCTGCGGGGCTGTAGGAGTCCCCTGCCTCAACTGTTACAGCCACAGCAGGGGATCAAGATCTCCCATCGATTTCAATGTGTTTTCACTCCCTCTTGTATCGCGAGAAAATTGTGCGATTTTTCTCGCTAGTGTAAAGCCAACCTAAGGAGAAAAAAAAATAATGCTTTTGAAACCATGAAAAAGCCAGCCAGCTGCTAATCTATCTGTCTTAAGGTGGTAATTCATGCCCAAGAATGTGTAAGAACTTTTTTTTTTTGTGTATTTATTAGGCACGACTCCGATAACGTAGCTGTGCCTGTTTCTGCTCTACTATGTTATGGCTTGGATGAGCTGAAACAATGCATAGAAAGCACGGTGATGAAAAATACAGGGAGAATTATAATGACCATCAGAGTAAACCTGGAAAGCCCTCAACTAAGGTATGTGATACAATCCCAATAGGAGCGGCATTATAAACCATGTCACACAGTTTAGAACCTCATTAACTTCCTTCCTTAAATGAGGATCATAAAGGGTTATTTGTATTTTTTGAAGTTATGCTATATCATTTAACTAGTGTTAAAGAGCACCTCTGATTATCAACTATGTTTTTGATAAATCAGAAGTACAAGCAAAGGTAATTGACTTTATAATATGACTTATTAGAGAAAAATGTCTCTCCACTTATCAGGCTCCTCTCCTCCCCCTACCTGCCCTGTGTGCTGCTAACTTTCTCAATTCACTGATAAGAGCAGTCTCCAGAAAGAAGACAGATTTTCAGTTTCACTGAGAGATCACATTATAGTGCTGCCCATAAAAGTTTATTTGGGGGAGCAGCTACAGAATTGGGGTCCTTTTACACAGGACAACTGTCAGGCACTTCAAAAAGGAGGCGGAACAGGCCGCAGATCATTCTGGCCGCCAACCTCCATTCACAGTAAACGAGCAGATATTTATAGATGAACTGCCTGTTAACACGGGGCGATTGCCGGTTTTAATTTTTATGCCTGCAGAAACTGAACAACCAACAAGTTATGGTTCATTGTTCAGTCACTGCTGGTATGTACACTGAATGAATATCGTTCAGATTCCCACATTATAGCGAGAATCTGATTTTTCAGGGAAAAAGGACCCTTAAAGACACACCAAACAGGCTGCTGCAGCAGCTGGTACCTACTACTGGATTTACACAACATTGCTCATTACTGCTGTACAATGTCCTCCACGGTGCTGCTTCTGAGGGTGTGCAGCAGGGAGGGTAGAGGGCAGGATCTTGTCTTCTCTGCTCTGGGTATATGAGATAACCTTGCAGCTAGTATCCTGCTTCCTTCTTCTCTATGGGCAACAGTTGTGACCTGACTTTATTTTTCAGACACCTGTGTGGATTTTGCCAGTAAACTGATATAGTGAGTATTCCTTCAATGGAGGAGGAGGAGAACAGCTCGATAAGTGGCGAAAGGCATTTATCTCTAATAAGAGATGCCAGCATTCCAAGGTTTCTTAAAGGGGTTGTCTCGCGAAAGCAAGTGGGGGTATACACTTCTGTATGGCCATATTAATGCACTTTGTAATATACATCGTGCATTAAATATGAGCCATACAGAAGTTATTCACTTACCTGCTCCGTTGCTAGCGTCCCCGTTGCCATGGTTCCGTCTAACTTCGGTGTCTTCTTGCTTTTTTAGACGCGCTTGCGCAGATGGATCTTCTCCCTTCGGCTGGTCTTGGAAGCATCGGCGTTTTGGCTCCGCCCCCTTGTACGCATCATCGCGTAGCTCCGCCCCCGTCACGTGCCGATTCCAGCCAAACAGGAGGCTGGAACCGGCACTCGTCATGGGGCGGAGCTACGCGATGATGCGTACAAGGGGGCGGAGCCAAAACGCCGATGCTTCCAAGACCAGCCGAAGGGAGAAGATCCATCTGCGCAAGCGCGTCTAAAAAAGCAAGAAGACACCGAAGTTAGACGGAACCATGGCAACGGGGACGCTAGCAACGGAGCAGGTAAGTGAATAACTTCTGTATGGCTCATATTTAATGCACGATGTATATTACAAAGTGCATTAATATGGCCATACAGAAGTGTATAGACCCACTTGCTTTCGCGAGACAACCCCTTTAACTTTACTTCTGAGGGCCGGCTCACATGAGTGTATGGTTAAAACACTACATATATAGAGCAGCATTTTACCACTTTGTAAGCTGGCGTTTCTCTGCATATGGCAGCGATTTTGAACTATGCGGGACAGCATATCTCACACACTGTCATGTGCAGGCTTCCTGTTTTTTATTTATTTTTTTTAATTTCCTGCTCTGTTGCTCAGCACATAAGCAATGTAATTACGTGTATACAGTGTTTATTACATGCCCATAGAAAACAATATGGCTCTATTGCGTATAATACGCAGTAAAATAGAACATGCTGTTTGTTTTGGTTTCTTTTATAACATGCATATTAAACACCATGTGTATATACTGTATGTGAATGGATCAGTGTACTTTAATTGTATCCATCCATTATGCGCATGGAATATGCAATTAAATTATGCTTGGGTGAACCTGCCCTAAAACTGGCTTATGAAAAGTGACATTTCAGAGGTACACTTGTACACCTGTTATGCTGTACCGTTAAGTTGGCTTCTGTTACACTGCTGTGAACCCAATGTGGACTTCTGCTTCTGCTGATCGGCAGGGATCCCGAGCGACGGACACCTGCAATCAACTGTTGATGACCTAGCCTGAGGTCAAAGTTACAAAAAAACCTTTAGAGCCCTTTCACACGGACAAAATATTTCTGCCAGGATGCTGCGGAAATCTGCAATAAAATCGCAGCGCTGACTGCAGATTTTGATGCTGGCCGATTTAACCCTTTCCAATCCAATTTGTATCCTGGTTTCCCTAAGGGGCTTACCCTTTTTCTGCCATTATACAATGGCGCTATATGCTGGCTAAAGCCAGTACTGCATGAGGTGACACGTTGGATAGGCTTGGACAGCAGAGAGGCTGGCAATGTACAGTATGAGCGCCCCGACCGGCGTCTTCCAACATCAGAGCTGTACAGCTTTAAATCATAATGTCTTCAGACGTCAGACATTGGATTGGAAAGGGTTAAGCCATTTTCATTTTGCAGCAAAATCCACACAGAGCTGTGTAGGTTTTTGTGCTGAATTTACCAAAACTTGCGGCATGAAATGTGGAAAACTCCGCTCATTACTTTTCAAGTGGAAATTGTGCTTTGGAGCCATTTGCAACTAATATATTAGGAAACAACACAAACTTTTCTACTGGCAAGTTGTGTCAGTCTTCAGCACTAAATCTACAAGTCCCGCACACTGCAGTGATAAAAAATAAATAAAATTCACAGAATTGTAAGTAAATAACTGGCATGAATATCTGCCTTTACGAAACACTATGTGTACAGGTAGGTTCAGGAACTGTACCCAGTACCCCACAAGAGAGGATACCAAAATAGAGGCACCTGTCACCTCTAGTTGGGGTGGTCTTAGGACCAAATTTGGTGGTCAGTGCGTCTCATCTTATTTCCAAGCAGCGATATTTATTTGTCTGGCTTTATCACTAAATGTTGTATTTAAGCTCCGCTTTCTTCTAGTGTATAACTCCTTAGGGTTATCACTTACCTGTCCTGTATATCTTTACCAGCTGGCTGTACAAGGAAGCATCAGTACAAGAAGTGAAGGTCCTCGCAGAAGATGGAGCAGCCGACGTACTTGTAATTATAACGAACGCTGCATATGGAAAATACAAAAAACTGTTCTGTAAGTGAGCGCTAAGTACCTGTATTTTATATTGAGATGACTGGAGCTTTTCCTACCTACATTCTTAGGGAAGTAACAATTTTGTGAAGACTCTGATGTGACTATCCTGCTATTTATTTGAAAGCTGCAGCCAATACAATCTGCTTCTCCATGAAGACTTCTGAATGTAAAAACTGCTCAATACTTCTTGATGAAGCCAGTTCAGTGGAGACTTACTAAGTACTGTTATAATAAATGCCTTCAATAAAATATTTTCATACTGTTGTCAGGGTATCCATTTAGTTTGATCCTGTGGTTTGTATTTTATGGTATGTGCAGTACTGTGCAAAAGCTTTAGAGGGGCTCTGACACGAAAAAGGTTTTTATTTTAGATGAGCGAGTATACTCAGTAAAGGCAATTGCTCGAGCGAGCATTGCCTTTATCGAGTACCTGCCCACTCAAGATGAAAGGTTCGGGTGCCGGCGGCGGGCAGGGAGCTGCGGGGGAGAGCGGAACGGAGGGGAGATCTCCCTCTCCCCCCCCCCCCCCCCCCCCCCCCCCCCCCCCCCCCCTGCTGCTGACAGCCGCTACTCACCGCTCCCCCGCGCCGGCACCCGAACCTTTCATCTCGAGCGGGTAGGTACTCGATAAAGGCAATGCTCGCTCGAGCATTTGCCTTTACCGAGTATACTCGCTCATCTCTAGTTTTTATGCTTTAACAGCCATTGTTCCCTGTTCTGCGTATTGCACACGTGGAACCCACGATTTATGGCTTGTTAAAACATAAAAACCTAATACTTGCCTTTTTTGTTGTGTTGTGGTTGTGCAGCAGGGGTCATCTCCCAGCAGCCTGCTTCTTCCACAGACGAGCCAGGACGGGCCGCCCCCTCCGGGATTGCTCATATGCGCAGAAGAGTGGTGCCCTCTGACAGGAGTCAGGACGGACCGCTTCTCCACTGTGCATGTGCAGAACTCCGAATTCGGCCAGGACAGACAGGCTGCCCACAGCAAGCACTGCTTGTGATGTGGCGCCCGTCCGTTCACCTTGTAAGTGGCTGACAAACGGAGCAGAGCAGGAAGCAGTCATTTTGACCGATCCAGTTCTGCTTCAAGAAGCAAAAGAAGATGCTGGATGGAGGGGTCATGCCTGGCAATCGGTCCTGGTCAGGCAAGGTAAGTAAAAGTTTTTTTTTTTGTCATGTCAGAACCCCTTTTAAGCAGGTGAGGGAAAAAACTGCGAAGTTAGAATGCTTTCAAAAATGTGTTATTTGTTTTTGGTTGTCAATTCACAAAATGCAAAGTGAATGGAAAAAAGAGAAATCTAAATCACATCAATATTTGGTATGACCGCCCTTTGCTTTCAAAACGGCATCAATTCTTCTACATTTACACAGTCAGCTGTATGCTTAACCAATTAGACCACGACGACACACTTAACCCTTATAATTTTGAAGGCATTCTTTCTTTGCACCATTTTTCCACAGATGCCTAAAATGTAGTTCATCACTCATGGGCTTTGATGTTAAGGAATGTTTACTATGCAGTATGTTTTATTGCAAGATGTGTCGCTATCGAGCAGAGTAAGCTACACGTTTTTAATACATTCACGGAACAGATTCCTAAAATATAACTTTTATTAAATATTTAAAAAATTGGGGCTACATAAACATACACTAACGATACGACGAAAAAACGAACAACACAGGCACACACCAACGTCGTACCAATTGTGGTGGTCAATTAGGACCAACAACTATGACTGTGAATTGGAGGTGTGTCCATATGTTGGAAGCAGCAACCAGTGTATCGGAGAGGTGGTATCCCGTGTACTCTACACTCGTGGACAGGAGTCTGTTGCATTCAATATTCCTCACACTACCAATGCGGAGCCTGAGTTTTGAATGATTTTATTCAATACCTAAATACAAAGGTGTGTTATACTGGGATATATTCAATGAAGCCTCCTCTGATTTGAGCCCTACCGACTTCCCAGAATACTTAGTGTCATTGTATGCTCACGGTAAGTAGTGTGGATCTCACAGCAAGCACGGGTATGTTGCTATACCAGTTTTTTCTTAAAGCAAGAGTGGTTAAATATAACCTTATGTGGATAAGATTTTTACAAAGGTTAAATAGGTCCAGGTTTACAAAAAAGGTACAGAGGGATTTGACATGTTTCTGTCGGTATAACCAACCTCCTCAGCAATCTGAACAAGTAACAGGCCCTCTGTGGTTCCAGAGCACCTGTATAGACCCTCTGATTGAAATGTCAGTGGTTCCCTATAGGGTAGCCAGTATATGTCATGCTACTCCTACTGGAATGACTGAACCATTCCACATAAAATACGGAGGATTTTCAAGTCTATGCCTACATAAGGAAGCAACCACAGTATAGGTGCACTCAGCATAGAAAAAGAAGCAGGGATATCTTTCTAAGTCTGCCTGTAGAGTTCAAGAAAAACTGATGTTCCCTAGGAACGATATCCCAGTGGATAGCCTAGACCCCAGCAGTTCAAGAGCAAATCAAAGGAAAAAGAAAAAAATTGTCTCCAGTCTACCATCAAGGCTGGATGCTATGCTCCATTTTTGTATTTTTCTTTTTTCTGCATGAGGTGCTCAGCCAATCACAGGCAGCTCTCGCCTGTCATTCATTCGGCGAGAGCTGCCTGTGATTGGCTGAGGTGCTTAGCCAATCACAGGCAGCTCTTTCAGCAGGCGAGGATTTTAAATCCCCACCTGCTGATAGATCAACACCACAGTCCAGGGGACAGCAGGAGAAGACTCGACTGAGCCCCTGCAGCTAAAGCAAGGTGAGTATCAATTTTTTTTTTTTTTTTTTTTAAACCACTTCTACTTGATTTTCAGGGAAGGGCTTATATTTAAAGCCCTTCCCTGAAATCAAGTGCCAGCAGAGGAATCCTCTACTGCAGCTGACATCTGTGACAGCTGTGGTAGAGAAATGAAGAATTCCTCTGCTGCATCTGTCACCAATGTAGCAGCAGGGAATTCTTTTACCTAGTGGGGATGAAGGAAATATCTGCCGTATGCGGCAGAGGTGTTCTTCATCCCCGCAGGCGTCACTGCAGCGGAGGACAAAAACACACTCGTGTAAAGCCACCCTTGGGTTGGTTTCACACGGCCGAGAAAATCGTGTGAGTTTTTTGCGTTGCTACACTACCAGATTCATGTGAATATTGACTGCGATGCGGTGGAAAAAAAATCGTGGCATGTTCCATATTTTAGCATTCCTCAGAACACATCGCCCAATGATTCCAGTGGAACCTTAAATACATTGCATGGCTCTCGCATGCTGGATGATGAACGCTCGACATGAGGTTTTCCCTTGAAATCAATCGGAAACACTTCTGATCTGCTATCGTACGTGAAACTCGAGAGCGAGGCTTAAATTTACAGAAGCGATGTGGACATTTTTGCCTCAAAAAAAGCTTCATATTCACAGGTAAAAAGCAAGTTGACAAACGCGATATTGGGCTGCGCACTCGCCAATGTGTAGGTACCCTTGCAAGGAGAGATACTCAAAGTTTGAAGATGGCAAATTTTTCCAAATTGTCTGTAAATTTAGATTTTTCTTGTTAATAAAAACAAGATTTATTGATGACAATTTACCACTAAAAAACTACACTATGTCACAGAAAAAAAACACACAATCTCAGAATCGCACCAATAAGTAAAAGCATTTTAAAGTTATTACCACAAAGTCACAGATGTCAGATCTGAAAAATAAGGCTTGCTCCTTAAGACCAAGATAGGCAATGTCCGTAAGGCGAATCTCACACAGGCAAGCCCGATATCACGCTCGCACACATGCGATGTCCCCACGGATGTGAGGCATATTTGTGCTAAAAGCCCCTCCCGGCACTTCAGTACAGTTGTGAGCCTCCGTTTGAATTCCGTTTTTGTTTTACTCAATGGTGGAGAAAAAAAACAGATGTAGAAGAGACGGAAGCCCTGAACGAAGCCCTAACACAGCCTTAGCATAACATGAAACTAACCAAGATCCTTGTAATAAGGGGCCAACCAACACTATTAACACAAAAAGGCAATCCCGAGACCTATGATCCCCAAAACAGTACCTGGAATTGATAGTTTACTCAGAGGAACATCCCACAATTCTTCACACAGATGGGACATCCATTGTTGGTAGCCAGTCGCCCGGTTGTCACATTTCTGTAGAACATCTCCCATATTGTGGCTGTGCGAGCTCCTGAGATTGTAGGGAAATGGTCATTAGTCTATGATAAACACTTCCAAGTAAAAAAAAGAAAGGTTCATATATGAAGTAATTCAAAAATATTCCAAATTCCAATCAGGAAACCATTTTTCTGTAATACAATAGTTTACTCTGCTGGATTATTTATTGTACGGCAAGAGAAGGATTCAGCATCCAGAAAATCACAGCTTATTAAGACATATTAAAATCACAACAGGACAGACATACATGGTGCAACAATCTGACACGTTTCAGGCTGTCACAGCAGCTCTTATGACCCTGCGGACTTGTGGTTTTGGTTTCTGTATTGCGGATGACCGCAGACACTCGTCATCAGTCAAGCGCTGTAGTTTTTTTTTTTTTTTTTTTTTCAATATTCAGATTTTCTGCACTGCTGCTTAGCGATGGCGCGGGTACATTGCTGATAGGTTGCAAGTCGGACGGCCTCCATTGACTTCAGTGGAAAGGGTTAGTCGTCCCATTAAGGAAGGTGACACCATAAGAAATATACTGGATTTTTAAGTTGAAAACTAGCATCCCCTTTGGTGTATATAAGAGATCGGACTTGAGTTTGCACTGGGATTTTTAAAAAAAAGGAAAGATATTTTACCTAAAAAATAACTACAGTAAAACCTCTACTAGCATTGACATCTACTAAGGCTGGTTTCAAGTAAAGCAGTTTTTTTTTAGCCAAAATTTTGTCTCTAGTAACATTGGTTGCCTCTAGTGGGCCGACACACGCTGGTGTTATGTGACCTTGCTGATTAATCCACGTGATCTTCTGCTTGGCATCTTCTCCTCCTCCTGCTGGTAATGCAACCCCCCCCCCCCCCCATCTCCATTATCAGTGATGGGTAATACATTAGTACAGTACTGTACAACTACACTCCAATGCACCAGCACAGAGAACACAGTGATAACGCTGAGGACAGGTAATGATGTACTGTAGTACAGCAGATGTCACCTGCAGTCTTATGTAACAGCACAGAGAATACAGTGATAATGCTGAGGACAGATGATATAGTAGATGTGACCTGCAGTCCTATGTAACACCACAGAGAACACACAGTAACATGTTAAATGTTCATTTATTCTTTTCAGTAGTCTTTTATATTCATTTATTATTGTTTTTGGCATTAAAGACCATATTTATCCTCCATTAAATATGGTTTGCTGTGTTTTTTAAAATGTCTAGAACGAATTGGATTTACATTGATTCCTATGGAAATAATTACCTCGAGTAGCAACGGTTTCAGGTAAAGCTGATTGCTTTCGGATGGATTACCAACGTTAGTAGAGGTCTTACTGTAATATGTTATAGTCTAAGAGTGGCTTCACACAGGGAAATTCGTGTGTGCAAAGTATGCACATGCTGTACACAGAATAGAACACATTGATTTCAATGGGTTCCATCACACTTCCCTTTTTTTTCAGGCGTATTTCACATGTGTGAGAAAAAAAAACCTAAAACCTTCTATCTCTTACTCCGCACAGATGAATGACACTCAACAAATTTTTTTTAGGTCTGCGTAAAAGATCTGATCCGCGATTTATTACTACCATTCTTCCACCGCATGCGCTTACACTGCAGGATTATCAGGCAAATCGCTCGATAACCGCACCATGTAAAAAGGCCTTTAGAGTTCCTGTCCACGGGCGTATACGTAAAACGCTGTGGGTCGCCCTGCAGCATTTTACTGATCTTGTAAACATCTGCTGGCAGAGAGTGTAAAGCGGGGCTGCGTATAAAAACGCTGCCCATATGCAGCGTATTGACAGCGTATCATACGCAGCTTATACCAATGTATAGGGCTTGCGCTGCGTGGTAGGCTGACAAATAGAGCATGCATATCTACACGCACATGTGCATAGATCGATGAAAGCCCACTGACTCCATTTGCCAAGTATCACATGGCCGTGCATCTGACAATTAAGGCCTCATGTCCACGGGGAAAATCAGGCCCGCGCAGATTCTCCATGCAGAATCGTGCAGTGGGGCCCTCCTTTCCCGCAGACAAGAAGCCTGAAAATAAGATATACTCACCTGTCCGGACACTGCGGATCTGCCCTCTGTCACGGCCAGATCCTCTTTCTTCGGCCCGGTGGATGTGCTCGGCACGCCAGCAGCATGCCGCGCGCATGTGCCGTACAAATCTGTTTCTTTTTTTGAACTCCTGCTCTCCCGCGGCACTGCAGAAATACAGCTGCGGGTGTGCTGCAGGATCGGACAGCTCCCATAGGCTTTAATGGAAGCCGCGGGAGACCCGCACGAAATGGAGCATGCTGCAGGTGTTTTCCCACGCGCCAGGGAAAAATTACAGCCACAGGTATTTAATTACCTGCGGGTGTCCAATGTATCCCTATGGCTGCGGATCACGCATGCGGGACACCCATGCGGATTTAATAATTCTAATTTGCCCATGGACATTGGGCCTTAGACCCAATGATCACATAAAAGTTTTTAAAAAGTTAAAGTTTCACCGGATCCGTGAAGGGAGATGAAACTACTCACCTCATGCTTCTTTAATATCCCGCGATGATCTGGTCCTTCCTGTCGCTGGCTTCTGCGCATGCGTGCCACCGGCAAAATGTCGAGAGCATGCGCAGAAGCTGGGAGTGCCTTGGAAATTTGAAATCTGGAGATTTCACGGGGGCCGTATCATTGGGTAACCGATAACGGAATCACTAAGGTGGCAGTGGGACCCCTTACCTACTGGACCCCTGTGCAGTTACACATGCTGTATGTTGTGCTCTGTCTGAATTTACAGGTTACTAGTGAAGACATTTCCAGATCGGTAACCAACTATACAAAATTGGCTGCTATCTGCACCTTTCTTCATCCTCACATCTGTGCAGGTTTGCTTCGCATTGTCCCTTGAGAAGCATTCCACCAGAATATTCTAACCACAAATATTATGTCAGCCGGGGGGCTTCCAGAGATTTTCTTAACCGGACTAACATTTCACTATTTGGAGTGATGCATGCAGAATAAATATGGAGGAAATTAGACCATTCTGTTGTAGAAATTTGCAGTAAATCCACAAAGTGTATCTGGCCCTAAAGAAAAGAACTAGCTGCTTCTTGTAGGTGACAATCCCATCAAGAACTGGGCTGGCCGCCTACTGATCTTGTCTTGAAACATCTACTTGGGTGACAACAGCCCATATTCCATGAATTGGAGAAAAACGTATAATTAAACCATACACACGTCCCAATCAGAATCCAGCTACTCAGTTTTTTAACTGTTTAAGGAACAAACAGTTTGGAAGCAGAGAGCCATTAATGGTGATAACACTGAACGGTTTCATAAGAATAAGCTCTAGACACGTCTGGTTTTAGAAAAAATCATTTTTATTCAAGTAGTTAGCAGATGTTTAAGGATTTTAATAGCTATTCTATCCCACAAACTCCCACCCCCTCCCTCCCTATTCCACAAACTCCCATCACCTCCCTCCCTATCCCACAAACCCCCACCACCTCCCTCCCTAACCCAAAAACCCCTCCCCTCCCCCATATACCCTCTCAAAAGTAACTTTCGAATTATTTAATACTACATTTCCTATAATGCTAAATTTCTGTAACATTGTTGTGTTCGGAATTGCCTGTTCAGCAACTGCACTACCACAGCCAGACTTGGCGCTGGCTACTCTGAGTAGCAGAGGCTAGGGACTGCAGGTTTTCACCCTTTAACCCCTATACAGGGATCTGGACTTCGCTGCTACAAATCCCTAGGCTGCATCTCCAGAGTAGTCGCTGACTGGTGGAGTAAACAGGCAACAAAGAAAACAACAAGCCCTAGAGTCAGTACTGGGTAATCAGTATAGCTAGGCAACAAGCCAAATCTGAATCTACAAAGAAAATCGGAATCAGTGAGTAAAACTACTTGCTATGATTGTTGCTCAAGGGCACGAAGGGGGAGCACTATCATTAGGCCAATAAGTGAGTGCACCATTACTATTGGGGTCACTATTGTTTGTGCACTATTATTTTTGGAGACATTATTACCATTGGGGCCACTATTTCGGGGTACTATTGCTATTGGGGCCATTAAAGGGGTGCACTATTGCTATTCGGGCTATTAAGGGAGTGCACTATTGGTTTTAGGGTCAATAAGGGGGCGCATTATTGCTATTGGGGTCATTAAGGGGACGCATTATTGCTAGTGGGGTCATTAAGGGGGCGCATTATTGTTATTGGGGCCATTAAGGAGGCGCTATATTGGTATTGGGACCATTAAGGAGGCGCATTATTGTTATTGGGGCCATTAAGGAGGCGCATTATTGCTATTGGGGCCATTAAGGGGGTGCACTATTGTTGTTAGGGCTATTAAGGGAGTGCACTCTTGCTATTGAGGCCATTAAAATGGGCGCACTATTGCTATTGGGGCCATTAAGGGGGCGCACTATTGCTATTGGGGCCATTAAGAGAGCGTACTATTTCTATTGGGGCCATTAGGAGGGTGCACTACTGCTTTTGGGGCTATTAAGGGGATGCACTATTGCTATATTTTGGAGACATTATTACCATTGGGGCCACTATGTAGGGTACGATTGCTATTGGGGCCATTAGGGAGGTGCACTGTTGCTATTATGGCCATTAAGGGGGCATACTATTGTTATTGGGGCCATAAAGGGGACACACTATTGGTATTGGGGCCATTAAAGGGGTGCACTCTTGCCATTGGGGCCATTAAGGGGGTGCATTATTGTTATTGGGTCCATTAAGGAGGCGCTATATTGGTATTGGGACCATTAAGGAGGCGCACTATTGTTATTGGGGCCATTAAGGAGGCGCATTATTGCTATTGGGGCCATTAAGGGGTCGCACTATTGCTATTGTGGCCATTAGGAGGGTGCACTACTGCTTTTGGGGCCATTAAGGGGATGCACTATTGCTATATTTTGGAGACATTATTACCATTGGGGCCACTATTTAGGGTACGATTGCTATTGGGGCCATTAGGGTGGTGCACTATTGCTATTATGGCCATTAAGGGGGCATACTATTGTTATTGGGGCCATAAAGTGGACACACTATTGGTATTGGGGCCATTAAAGGGATGCTCTCTTGCCATTGGGGCCATTAAGGGGGTGCACTATTACCATTGGGGCCATTAAGAGTATTGCTATTGGGGCTATTAAGGAGGCACACTATTGTTACTGGGGCCATTAAGGGAATGCACAATTCCTACTGGGGCAATTAAGGGGGTGCACTATTGCTATTCGGGCTATTAAGGGAGTGCACTATTGGTTTTAGGGTCAATAAGGGGGTGCATTATTGCTTTTGGGGTCATTAAGGGGGCGCATTATTGCTAGTGGGGTCATTAAGGGGGAGCATTATTGTTATTAGGCCATTAAGGAGGCGCTATATTGGTATTGGGACCATTAAGGAGGCGCATTATTGTTATTGGGGCCATTAAGGAGGCGCATTATTGCTATTGGGGCCATTAAGAGGGTGCACTATTGCTGTTAGGGCTATTAAGGGACTGCACTCTTGCTATTGAGGCTATTAAAAGGGGCGCACTATTGCTATTTGGGCCATTAAGGGGGTGCACTATGGCTATTGGGGCCATTAAGAGAGCGCACTATTGCTATTGGGGCCATTAGGAGGGTGCACTACTGCTTTTGGGGCCATTAAGGGGATGCACTATTGCTATATTTTGGAGACATTATTACCATTGGGGCCACTATTTAGGGTACTATTGCTATTGGGGCCATTAGGGAGGTGCACTATTGCTATTATGGCCATTAAGGGGGCATGCTATTATTATTGGGGCCATGAAGGGGACACACTATTGGTATTGGGGCCATTAAAGGGGTGCGCTCTTGCCATTGGGGCCATTAAGGAGGTGCACTATTACCATTGGGGCCATTAAGAGTATTGCTATTGGGGCTATTAAGGAGGCACACTATTGTTACTGGGGCCATTAAGGGGATGCACAATTCCTACTGGGGTAATTAAGGGGACGCACTATTGCTATTGGGGCTATTAACGGGGCGCACTATTGCTTTTGGTGCCATTATGGGAGCACACTATTACTATTGGGGTGATTAGGGGCTAACCTGTTGGAACCGGAATACCCCTTTAAAACATTACCAAACGTAAAATATAAATGTTCCATACACTCCCTCCCTATTCCACAAAACCCCACTACGTCCCACCCCCTCCCTCCCTATCACAAAAACCCTACCACCTCCCTCAGTACCCTACAAATCACCACCACGCCCTTCCCTATACCAGAAACCCCCACCACCTCCCTCCCTAACCCACAAACCGCCTCCACGTCCCTCCCTAACTTAACTTTCGAATTATTTAATACCACATATTTCTATAATGCTAAATTCCTGTAACATTGTTGTGTTCGGAATTGCCTGTTCAGCAACTGCGCTACCACAGCCAGACTTGGCGCTGGCTACTCTGGGTAGCAGGAGCTAGGGACCACTGGTTTTCACCCTGTAACCCCTGTACAGAGATCTGGACTTCGCTGCTACGATTTCCTAGGTTGCATCTCCAGAGTAGTCGCTGACTGGTGGAGCAAACAGGCAACAAAGAAAACAACAGACACTGGAGTCAGTACTGGGTAATCAGTATAGCTAGGCAATGGGCCAAATCTGAATCAACAAACAGAATCAGGATCAGTGAGTAAAACTACTTGCTATGATTGTTGCTCAAGGGTAAGAAGGGGAAACACTATTACTATTGGGGATGCACTATTATTGAGGCCAATAAGTAAGTGCACCATTACTATTGGGGTCACTGTTGTTGGTGCACTATTTTTTTGGAGACATTATTACCATTGCGGCCACTTTTTGGAGTAGTATTGCTATTGCGGCCATTAAGGGGGTGCACTATTGCTATTGGGGCTGCTGAGGGAGTGCACTATTGGTTTTTGGGTCATTAAGGAGGCACACTATTGCTATTGGGGCCATTAAAGGGTGCACTATTGCTATTGGGGCAATTAAGAGGGCGCACTATTGCTATTGGGGTGATTAAGGGGCGCATTATTTTTATTGGGGCTATTAAGGAGGCACATTATTGCTATTGGGCCATTTAGGAGGCGCAATATTGCTATTAGGGCCATTAAGAGGGCGCATTATTGCTATTGGGGCCAATTAAGGGAGTGCACTCTCACTATTGTGGCCATTAAGGAGGTGCACTATTGCTATTGGGTCCATTAAGGTGGCGCACTATTGCTTTTGGGGCTATTAAGGAGGCGCACTATTGCTATTGGGGCCGTTAAGAGGGCCCACTATTGCTATTGGGGTCGTTAAGGGGGCGCATTATTGCTATTGGAGTCATAAAGGGGGTGCAATATTGCTATTGGGGTAATTAAAGGGGCACACAATTGCTATTGGGGCCATTAAGAGGGCTCACTATTGCTATTGAGGCCCTTAAGGGATTGCACTCTTGCTTTTGGGGCCATTTATGGGGCGCACTATTGCTGTTAAGAAGGTGCATTATTGCTATTGGGACATTTAGGGGTGCACTATTGCTATTGGGGACATTAAAGGCGTGCACTATTGATATTGGGGCCATTAAGGGGGCACACTATTGCTACTGGGGCCATTAAGAGGGCATACTATTGCTATTGGGGTCGTTCAGGCAGCGCACTTTTGCTATTGTGGCCATTAAGGGGCGCACTATTGCTATTGGGGCCCTTAAGGGGGTGCATTATTGTTATTGGGTGCACTCTTGCTTTTGCGGTCATTAAGGGGGCGCACTATTGCTGTTGAGGCTATTAAGAAGGTGCACTATTGCTATTGGGACATTATGGGAGCGCACTATTGCTATTGGGGCCATTAAGGGGTACACTATTGCTATTGGGGCCCTTAAGGGGGTGCATTATTGTTATTGGGTGCACTCTTGCTTTTGCGGTCATTAAGGGGGCGCACTATTGCTGTTGAGGCTATTAAGAAGGTGCACTATTGCTATTGGGTCATTATGGGAGCGCACTATTGCTATTGGGGCCATTAAGGGGTACATTATTGCCATTGGGGCCATTAGGGAGGTGCACTGTTGCTATTGGGACCATAAAGGGGGCACACTATTGGTATTGGGGCCATTAAGGGGGCACACTATTGCTATTGGGGCCATTAAGGGGGCACACTATTGCTATTGGGGCCATTAAGGGGGTACACCATTGCTGTTGGGGCTATTTAGGAGGTGCACTATTGCTGCTGGGGCCAAAGGTGGCAACCCTAACTACAAATGACTTATCCAGCAGGAAGTAGCGGCAGGATTACATCTTCATCTTTAAATCGAGCTCCATTTGTTGGCTGCTACGTTGTGGCTTCCAGGTGTTGTATGTTTCTGTAGCAAATGGA
The DNA here is from genome assembly GCF_035609145.1 of Eleutherodactylus coqui. Classification (NCBI taxonomy): domain Eukaryota; kingdom Metazoa; phylum Chordata; class Amphibia; order Anura; family Eleutherodactylidae; genus Eleutherodactylus; species Eleutherodactylus coqui. Next base: position 385,627,095 of record NC_089837.1, on the reverse strand, counting down.
AGACCCCCTAAGAAGAAATGTAGAAATTTCATGAGAAAATACCCCAATACAAATATGCTGTTAGAGGATTCTGAATGCCTGATCTATGAAACACAACGCACGAGCCTCCTGTATGCAGGTGACCCTTTATAGCCGGGGAGGGCCATAGATTGTAAGCTCATCTGGGCAGGGATCTCTTGGTACTATTGTATTGTCCTTTTGTACAGCGCTGTGTAGTATGTTCGCACTTGATAATTACAGAATAATAGTAATTATATCGCCCCTTTGTGTTTCTCTTCTGTTCCCGCTGGTTTATGGGATTTGTACTAACCATTTGACGACTTAAAAAAATGATCTCTCAGGCGCTTATCCATACTGATAATGGGAGATTTATGGCCTCATCTAAAGTAGGTTGTCTTTGTTGCCCATAGCAACCAATCACAGCGCAGCTTTCACTGATTACACTGCAGCTCTATCTCTATTATATACACGGACGGTTCTGCTATCTGTTGTGAGTCCCTACTGAGGACCTGTTACTGCGGCTGATGGAGGAGGCTGTTACTTAGATTATGTGTAATGTACGGCATTGCGGTCTGTATTTGCCCCCATTATACAATGTACAGTGCTGGGTAGTCGTTACATACACAATCAGAATTGTATCATTCTCTCATATTTCTACTATTTCGAAATCTTTCAGTAATTTGCATTAATCACATTTTAGTTACTTCATATAATAAATCTCCTCGCCCTCCACTTAGCGTGTTTTATTTTATTTTTCCAACTTCTGACTTATCGGCTCTCTGTTTACATTCAGGTCTACATACCCTCTCCCTCTAACTGACTGTACCAAAATGGCTGCTGCGACCATGGAAACAATGCCTGTACTGGCTCTCTGACTGTCCTCTGGATAGAGAACATTTTGGGGCAGGGTATGGCTGCCGTTAACTTTGATGGCCTAATTTATCAAATCTGTCCTTGTTGCTCGTAGTAACCAATCACAGCTCAGCTCTTATTCCTTATACTGCTGAGGTAAAATGAAAGCTGTGCTGTGATTGGTTGCTAGGGGCAACAAAGATTTCCGTGTACTCTTTGGAATGGGTGTAGCAAGGGGCTTCCATGGATGTACAGAGTGCCCCCAATATTGGATACCAGGAGGGGCACCAACAGACCCCAGCCGGGGTATTTACACCTGAGATGGGGCAGGGAATTAAATCTTTGGCCTTGGTGACAGAAATCCTAGCTACAGCTACATGTTAGTATGACCTTCACTGCACCTTCATCTTGGCGGGAGTTCGTTCTTCATCTTCATATTTTACGGCAACAGATGACTGGCGGACGATCTGTTCTCCTCGGGTGGCAGATGGAAATGATGCGCAATGGAATGTTAACGGCTAGTAGAACACGCAGGAGGCGGGGCTTATCTATTGTGACAATGGGAGATTTATGACACGTTTTAAAAGAACACTTGTCTGTTGCCTCTAGCAACCAATCACAATGCAGCTCTCATTGCATATTCTGCTATTGAAAACTGAAAGCTGCTTGTTCTTTCAGACGGTTTTCATAAATCTCAATAATGTTTTACAAGCAGATTTTGCTGCAGAATTCCTGTGTATTTGCTTAAGCCAAAATCCAGAACAATTCTACAGGCATGCGGATTTGGGTGCAGGTTTTTTGTCTCCTATGAAAGCACCCTCACATTGTAGAACCAGTCAGATTTGCCACTGATGAGTCTAGGAATGCTTGTCGACAATCTCTCTTGAAGCTGTAACTCTTGCCATATTATTTGTCATCTCAATGTCCCAAGTGGAGCGACACATGATTGCAGAAACTGCAATGGAGAAATACGTTACAATACTGTGGACACGAAAAAAATCAATGACTGCAATAACATTATTTTGTGTTTTAGTGCCAATTCACATGGCCGTATATTCAGGCCATGTGCTCTCCATGTATTCCATGGACTGCGCACAATCCCATAACAGCTTATGAGGCTGCCCCAATTTTCACATAGACCAATGTAGTTACATGCTCTGTGTCTTGCTACAACCTGCACTGTATTCCCCTGGGATAATTTATCAATCATACCGTGTTTCCCCCAAAATAGGAGCTACACTAAAAATAAGCCCTGCCCTGATTTTTGGCAATTTTTTGGTGAGGATTAACCCTTCACAGAATAGACTTATAAAATAAAAGATCAATTTTTATTTAATATCAGACAGCAGGAGTTTAGCTGGATAGAACTCTGAACCACTAGCTTTTCAATGTGGAACAGCATCTGTCAAGATGGCTTCTAAATTCTTGGATAAATTATGTATTTTTATGACAGGTTAGAGACTGAAGATTTGTCGGATCGATGCGTATTTATTAGAGATGAGCGAGTATACTCGCTAAAGGCAATTGCTCGAGCGAGCATTGCCTGTAGCGAGTATCTCCCCGCTTGATACTGAAGGTTCGGGTGCCGGCGTGGGGGGTGCGGTGAGTAGCGGCAGTCAGCAGGAGGGAGCGAGGGGGAGAGAGGGAGAGAGAGAGATTTCCCCTCCGTTCCGCCCCGCTCTCCCCTGCAGCTCCCTGCCCGCTGCCGGCACCCGAACCTTCAGTCTCGAGCGGGGAGATACTCGCTAAAGGCAATGCTCGCTCGAGCAATTGCCTTTAGCGAGTATACTCGCTCATCTCTAGTATTTATGCAACCAACTCTGTAGTAAATAAGGCTCAGAACTGGACCCTTGCAAACTAATAGAAACATTTATACTCAAGCTCCAAGTCTAACGCCTCAGACTCTCAATAGCATTTAGTTAAGTCCACACAAATCAGTCTGTCATGAGTACGAGACCGATAGAGTATAGATTAGACCATTATCTCCAGCTAGTACTGGTTTCCGGGAATAAAGATGTGTATTCTCCTAGGTGATACCAGTAAACAGTTCAGGATTAGTTGGTACTACCGTGTTTCCCCAATAATTAGACCTACCCCGGGGTAGGTGCCCCGAGGCTGTCGGGCTGCATTGGCAGCACCATGTATTTTCAGGTGAGGGGAAGCGATGTAGCTACTAAAATTAGCTGTGGATACCTACGGCGTGGATTTTGATGCTGGTTTATGCTTGTGGAGTGTATGGCTTATAGTCTTTCTAGACAGATACTTCAATCTCTGTCGTGGATCTTTGGCGCTCCTTCGGCATTATCATTGATGTTGAATCTTTGATGTATGCCATAGTTGCCTGGTCTGTGAGTTTTTGTGGGCAGCCTTTTCTTGTTAGGTTTGTATTTGTGCCACATTGTTTCCATTTTGTTATAATGGATTTAATTGTGCTCCGTGGTATGTTCAAAGTTTGAGAGATGTTTTTTTTATAACCCAACCCCGATGTATACTCCTCCACAACTTTGTTTGTGACTTGGTCTACATGTTGCCTGCTTAGTGGTAGCTTGGGGGGTGGCTTTTCAGAACAAGTGTATTTATGACATGTGACAGATCATACAACTTTTCGGTTTCTCTTTTCTAAACAGGTTTTTTTCCATTGTAAGAATTTTGACTTTTAGGGACAGGTGTATTTATTCTGATGATATGTGACCGATCATGCTTAAGTCCTATTGATTTTTTTTTATGGGAGTTATCAAAACAGCGAAGAGCTTGCAGCTTGGCTATTTCCGTAATTCTGACCATGCCTGGCCACTGCATTAAGGAGGTTTTCAGGGACTCTTAATATTGATGAGCAATCCTTAAGATAAGCCATAAATATCTGATTGGTGGGGGTTCACTACTCGGCTGTTTACAGAGACCTCTTTGGTGCTCGACAAGCTCCGCGGCCTCTTCATTGCATAACAGGCAGAGCTCTGTAGATTTCATAGTGGCAGTACAGTGATCCCTCGCTATATCGCAGTTCAATGATTGCAGCTTCAGTGCATTGCGGATTTTAGATAGACCATATATAATTCTGTTTTCTCAGAGTTTTTTGCTATATCGTGGAATTTTGCGGTACATACAAGAAATACAGTACGCCACTAGCGCTTGCCAACGCGAGATTGTACACGGCACACAAGGGTTTTTTGTGCGTCCCACCTCTGGAACTCACACCCATGAGGCACTTTTGACATACCCTGTGTGTATTTCATAAAAGTTGATATGCGAATATCCATTTCAGTTAAATGAATAAACATGCCCCCAAAGGTGTCAATAGCCTTTAAAGCTTATGGTTAGGCCAAGCAAGGGTTGTCTCAAATACTCTTGAAAGTCAAAGATCCTGGACTAACCATTATTCTCTTTCCTCCGTATAGTTTGATGGATCCGTCTGAGCTAAGGCCTTCCTAAATTAATTTTCATTTTGCCATAAATGACTTTAAATGTATGGTTTTTGGTAACATTTTACATTGTCTGTAAAGGGTAATCCCTTTAGAAATAAGTTTTTACTTGTAAATAAAAGCCCTTTAGTTTTCTCCTCCCAGTTTTTTAAATGGTCATTTTTTTCCCCTTGAGTATTTTTTTTGTATATATTCTTTATTTTTCACCATTGAGTATTTTTTTAATAATATCAATTGGGGATTTTTTTTCACAGGTCTAAATTTAAAAATGAAATGGCTCACATGGACCAACAGGGTGGTGGATCTCGATATGTCATGGGATCAGGTAATGTGCATGCTCGCCCCAAAGGGAACATGAATTCATAAACTGATCACATGTAACAACCCTTTCAGGACCAAGGGTAGGAGGGCTTATGCTGCAGTAGACATTCTAGGGTGGAATATCTTTTTGTTACATAATCTAACAATATGTTTTGTTTTTGTGGAACATTTTGGCCTTTCTTATAGATTTAAAAAAGGAACCTCTATTTCTTCAATTCATCTTGAGTTTTATAGGCAAAATGGACACAATTTGGAAAAAATGCAGCTTTGGTTCTCTTCCCTTGTACACTAATGGAGTTGGTATAACAAATTATATTTACTACATAACGGACCAATTGAAATCAATGCGCTATATTCTTTGCCTATTGCGTACGTTAATACGCCAGTCTGAATACCCCCAATACAGTATTCTGCACTCATGCTCAGGTATAAACACTGTAGAGCCTGCGGCCCCTTCAGTCAGATGATCAGCGGGGACCCTGAGCACCTATCAATTTTACAAGGTTGAATAACCTGCCTCTTATGTGTTAGTAACACAGTATGTAAGGCCGAAAAAAAAGATGCATGCAGGGTTCATACAGGCTCTTAAAAAAAATCTCCAAGACATTTCCATGACAAAATCTTGATTTTCAAGGACGCTCCTGGAACTCAGAATACAGTCAAAGGTTTATTGTTTTATATACAAAAATAAGACACACCCTGCTAAGTCAAGCTATAAGCTATTTCCGAGAGGTCGGTTGAGAACAAAACTTCAATGCACTTTAAAATCTGAGATATTTTTCTTGTGTCTTTTTAGTTATGTTTATCGAAAACAATTTCTTTATTTCTTTATTACGTCTTAAGTACACTCTATACACACTTTGAAGCAGAGGGACACTTAAAAAAAAATATGTAAAGTTTAAGTGAACTGCTGGCAGAACAATAGTTCACTTAAACATTACAGAAGCTATACCCCCCCTATAGCAGAATTTAATTAAGCAAGTTTGCCAGCAGCTTTGTTTTTAAAAGACTTTATTCTCAGATAGAAAACTTGATTTACAAACTCAATGAGCGCTGTGTACTAAAAGGTGAAAGTGGAAGTGTAACTTCCACTATGGGAGTCAGGGAGTCACATGACAGCCAGGATTTCCTGCTATAGCAGAGCTGCAGGGTTGTACTATACCCTAACCAGCTCTGCCAGTGACTAATTTCACTACAGGGATCGTTTTCCCCTGTAAATGGGGCTCCTATGGATGCCTCAGCTACAGTGGAAACATGTCAAATAAAAAAAACAAAAACATGTGAATGTGCCCCAGAGGTCTCATATGACGTCATGGGGGACATAGATAGTAAAAAGAATAGTTACATAAATAAAACAAAATTACGGAACAATATACTGTATATACTCAAGTATTAGCTGACCCAAGTATAAACCGAGTCAATAAGTTTTAGCACAAAATAATGGTAAAACTTATTGACTAGAGTATAAACTAGGTAAAAAAAACCCCTGTAATACTCACCTCCCAGCCAGCATCTGTGTCCCCGTCACAATGGTCTTCCCAGCGGTGCGGCAAGTGGCTTGAGAATTCTCCTCGCTGTCATCTCCCTGCTCGGCTTTGAATTCCCCCACCGTCAGCGCTGTGATTGGATCGAGCGCCAGCAAATCACAGCTGGAGCTCAATAAACCAATGACAGCCATTCAGTGATGTCATTCACTGAATAGCTGTGAATGATCGAGCGCTGGCTATAATTGGCTGGCGTTCAGTCCAATCACAGCGCTGATGGCGGGGAAATTCAAAGCAGAGCAGGGAGATGACAACTGGGAGAATTTTCAAGCAGCTTGCTGCACCGCCAGGGAGACCATCATGCTGGGGAGACAGACCCGGGTGGGAGGTGAGTATTGCAGGTTTTTTTTTTTTTACCTCACTCAAGTATAAGCCGAGGGGGGCTTTTTCAGCATAAAAAATGTGCTAAAAAACTCGGCTTATACTTGAGTAAATACAGTATAGATAAAAAAGAAAATAACCCAAAGCCGACGCCAACCAAAACCGTCACTACATGCGCCCTGTAATCCAAAACCATCCATATTATATATCAAAACGTCCAAAAAAACTGAGGAATTCGTTCCCATACTTTATTTTAGAGTAAATATACTAATTAAAAAATAAATAAATAACTAGAAATGTTAAAATAATCATTTTTTTTAGCTTTTTACCCTCAATAAAACTAAAAAACTAAAAAAAAAGTCAGTGAAAAAGATTTAAAAAAAATAAAATCGCTCTATGTGTCACAGAAAAAAAAATTCTACAAAAATAATTTTGGTAGCTTAAGGTCTCGTTCTTAAGCTACAAAACAGCCTGGTCCTTAAGGGGTAAAATAGGTGTTATTGCTATTCATACACATTATGTAACAAATCTCAAAAGTGTATTTCTAGAACGTTTTGGAGTACAAAGTAATAAACTATTTCAAGTCTCTTTCAAAAGTGCATCAGATCTGTGCAACAGTTTCATGTTTAGCTTAATCACAGCTGAAACAAAGTGATCCGACCCAATCAGATCTTCTGCAATAATGTTGATGGCATCTCTGCTTCCTCCTGGATGTTGCCGCTGTACCCACTCGTACAAAGATGGAAGTTTAGGTAAAGTCAGTCTTTTCATAGAACCAAGTGGATGTTTTAGGATGTAAGACATGTTCTCCGTAAAATTAAGTCCAGCCACAAAAAAATCCATCTATTAAAGAAAAAAAAGACATAAATTTTAGAATCTTGCTTTGCTCTAAGGGCAAGTTCAGTTGGCGGAATGCATCGGGGAATTCCATCTTTAAAAACAGTCACAATCCACATCTTTCTGATGTGTTTTTTGGCACAAATTCAGCCCAGTCAATGGGTAAAATCGGCATGCAGACTTTTGATGTGGAAAAGCATGCATCAAGTGGTAACATGTCACTTCTTGACGCTGAAACACAATTTTCTGCATACAAATTCTGCACAACTTTTGCCTGTTGACAGGGCTAAATCCACAACACAGCTTTTAGAGGCTGAATTCATGTAAAAAAAAACTGCGATAAATTCTACTGTCTGAACATAGACATATGGCTTTTGATAAGGATATGTTCCACATGAAACATTGAGGCGCATGTATAAGCACCCTTACGCCAACAGCAGATTTGCAATATCGCCTTCACCATTGCAATTCCGCCCTTAAAGTCCACATAGGAATCAGGAGCGTAACTAAAGGCTCAAGGGCCCAAGAGCAAAAATTCTGCTGCCCCCCCCCCCACCCGTCTCTATCTGTATCTATACCCAGAGGCGTAACTTGAGGATTTGGGGCCCCAATGCAAAATCTGTAACAGGGCCCCTCAACTACAATACTTTACTCATACTACTAGGCTCCCTATATGGAGAAGACAGGCCTAATTAGCCCCCTAAGGGTCCTGGGCTCAGGTGCAACCGCATCCCCTATAGTTACATCCCTGATGGGAACATATCCACATCAAAGTCTGCATATCTAATGTGGATTTTTTTTGAACATTACATTTTTATTAAAATGCAGTTTTCCATGTACAAGTACAAAAATACTTTTATAACAGAAAATAAAATGCGTCTTTTACATATTCTTGCAACTTGACATACAAATACTTTTGTATTAGTCTTATTTTTTTTAAGCGAGGTTCATCTTGTGGATAGGAAAAGGGAAGGCTTGGGGAAGTGGTGGTGGAACCAGGAATGTTGTTGGAGAAGTACAAGGCTGAGGGTATGGGGGAGGGGACCAGGATAAAAAAAAAATAAAATAAAGATTCCCAACTTGGTTTCCTCTGTTTAGCTTGTACCATTTTAAGTTACTTTGCTTTGTTGTGGAGTAAGTTTGATATTTCAGTTTTCAAATTTTGCACATTTAGGAGTGTGACCCGCTGGTAACTTAGGGCCATTGTGAGAACAGGGCATTACAACCTCTCCATGAGTCCTCATGGTTACTTAGTAGAGATGAGTGAGCACCAAAATGCTCGAGTGCTCGTTGCTGGTGTCGAGCTTTCCGCGATGCTCGAGCGTTCGTTTCGAGTAACGAACCCCATTGAAGTCAATGGGCGACTCGAGCATTTTTGAATATTGCTGATGCTCGCTAAGGTTTTCATTTGTGCAAATCTGCAAAACCTACGAAAGTGATGGAAACGACACAGATACGGATAGGGCAGGTGAGGGGCAACATGCAGGGCTGCATCTCATGTTCCCAGGTCCCACTATTAAGCCACAATAGCGGCAAGAGTGAGCCCCCCCCTTAACAATTTTTACTTTGGACAAACCCTCATTAGCAAGGCACACCTTAGCTAAGCACCACACTACCTCCAACCAAGCACAAGCACTGCCTGTGGGACACACCGCTGCCTCTTCTCCTGGGTTACATGCTGCACGACCCTGCGTCCGCAGCGCACACAAAAGTGTCCCTGCGCAGCCTTCAGCTGCCCTCATGCCACACGCTCACTTCATAGCCACACCACCCTCATGTCTATTTATAAGTGCGTTTGCCATGAGGAGGAATTGGAGGCACACACTGCAGAGGGTTGGCAGGGCCAGGTTTTTAAAATGGGCGGCGCGATAGCCCGCAATGCTGTAGAGAATCGATGAGAAATTGACGTTCAATCTTCATTCCAATCCTGTGCCACCTCCGTCAGGAACTGCAAACGTGGGCATAGCTATGGGGAATCCATGTGCCCACACAGTATTCATTCTGTCTAGGTGTTGCATAGCTCAATCGACACCTCAAGGGAAAGCCATCTGAACTCTGCCCCCTACCCAAGTCAGTCAGTGTCTTTGTGCCAGACAGGTCAAACACCGCGATGGGAACTAAGTGTGCACCAACAGCATAGGTGGGTCCTAGGGAACCCAAGATATGAACAATAAATAAATCAGAGTGGCCAAACATGGCAGACTTGCACCGCGCTGACGACATAGGCCTCGGCCCACAGCTTCAGCAATCGTAGGCATGAAGCGGACTTCGATGCTAGTTCATCTGCGACGGGCTCATTAAATCAGTTAGCTTTCCTTTCACCGCTCCAATGACTGGATTAGCAGGAAAAAGCTCCACAGCCCCAACCTGGCGTACTTGCACTTCCCCCGGGACATAGGCCTCGGCCAACAGCTTCAGCAATCGTATGCAGGAAGCGGACTTTCACTGCACCCAGGACATAGGCCTCTGCACAAACCCTCAGCACTCGCGGGCCTAGAGCGGACTCCAATGATAGCGTAGCTGTGAACGGTTCATTAGCGCGGTATCGCTCCTCTTGTTTGTCCCAATGCAGTGCCCCGGATACCTGAGCTAACGTGAGATAAAGTACAGGTTGGCTTCGGCCAACACTCCATGCCCTAGTCAGGCTGGGTTTTTTTAATAGTCACAGGCAGGTACAACTCCTCTCTGGAAAGTCTGTGTGCACCAACAGCATGGGTGGCTCCCTGGAACCCACCGACGGTACATAAATAAATTCCACTGCAGTGCCCCGGATAGCTGAGGTAATGTCAGATAAAATACAGGTTGGCTTTGGCCTACACTGCATGCCCTAGTCAGTCTGGCCTTTTTTCATAGTCACAGGCAGGTACAACTCTGCTATGGGAAATCTGTGTGCACCCACAGCATGGGTGGCTCCCTGGAACCCACCGACGGTATATAAATAAATCCCATTGCAGCATTGCAGTCAATGGAAGCCGTCCGTCACGCTATCTTCCGCTGTAGCACAGTGGAAGATAGCGTGAAACTGTTTCCCCGCCTACCGCCAGCCGCGTCATATGACATGGCCGGCGCATCATGTGACGCTGTGGGCGTGTCATATGACGCTCTATTGCGCATGCGTGCCGAAGCGTCGTGCGGGACGTAGGATGCCGGATCCGCAGGTAAGTATTGGGGTCTCTGGGGGGCGCTGTGTCGGGCTCCGCCGCGGAATTCCGCGGTGGAGCCCGTCACGGCCGTGTGAAGCTGGCCTTATAATGATAATAATGATGAACCAGAATATGATCACATTATGGATGTTATATGCTGAATTGTTTTGTATTTCTGCATTATCTATTGTAATCATGTAATATTTCTTATACACTACTAGCCATGAATTCCACCAGAATATTCTAACCACATATATTATGTCAGCCGGGGGACTTCCAGAGGTTTTCTTAACCGGACTAACATTTCACTATTTGGAGTGATGCATGCAGAATAAATATGGAGGAAATTAGACCATTCTATTGTAGAAATTTGCAGTAAATCCACAAAGTGTATCTGGCCCTAAAGAAAAGAACTAGCTGCTTCTTGTAGGTGACAATCCCATCAAGAACTGGGCTGGCCGCCTACTGATCTTGTCTTGAAACATCTACTTGGGTGACAACAGCCCATATTTCACGATTTGGAGAAAAACGTATAATTAAACCATACACACGTCCCAATCAGAATCCAGCTACTCATTTTTTTAAACTGTTTAAGGAACAAACAGTTTGGAAGCAGAGAGCCATTAATGGTGATAACACTGAACGGTTTCATAAGAATAAGCTATAGACACGTCTGGTTTTAGAAAAAATCATTTTTATTCAAGTAGTTAGCAGATGTTTAATGATTTTAATAGCTATTCTATCCTACAAATTCCCACCCCCTCCCTCCCTATTCCACAAACTCCCATCACCTCCCTCCCTATCCCACAAACCACCACCACCTCCCTCCCAAATCCAAAAACCCTGCCCCTTCCCCATATACCATCTCAAAATCAACTTTCGAATTATTTAATACTACATTTCCTATAATGCTAAATTTCTGTAACATTGTTGTGTTCGGAATTGCCTGTTCAGCAACTGCACTACCACAGCCAGACTTTGCGCTGGCTACTCTGAGTAGCAGAAACTAGGGACCGCAGGTTTTCACCCTTTAACCCCTATACAGGGATCTGGACTTCGCTGCTACGAATCCCTAGGTTGCATCTCCAGAGTAGTCGCTGACTGGTGGAGTAAACAGGCAACAAAGAAAATAACAAGCCCTAGAGTCAGTACTGGGTAATCAGTATAGCTAGGCAACAAGCCAAATCTGAATCTACAAAGAAAATCGGGATCAGTGAGTAAAACTACTTGCTATGATTGTTGCTCAAGGGCACGAAGGGGGAGCACTAGCATTAGGCCAATAAGTGAGTGCACCATTACTATTGGGATCACTATTGTTTGTGCACTATTATTTTTGGAGACATTATTACCATTGGGGCCACTATTTCGGGGTACTATTGCTATTGGAGCCATTAAGGGGGTGCACTATTGGTATTCGGGCTATTAAGGGAGTGCACTATTGGTTTTAGGGTCAATAAGGGGGTGCATTATTGCTATTGGGGTCATTAAGGGGGCACATTATTGCTAGTGGGGTCATTAAGGGGGCGCATTATTGTTATTGGGGCCATTAAGGAGGCGCTATATTGGTATTGGGGCCATTAAGGAGGCGCATTATTGCTATTGGGGCCATTAAGGAGGCGCATTATTGCTATTGGGGCCATTAAGGGGGTGCACTATTGATGTTAGGGCTATTAAGGGAGTGCACTCTTGCTATTGAGGCCATTAAAAGGGGCGCACTATTGCTATTGGGGCCAGTAAGGGGGCGCACTATTGCTATTGGGGCCATTAAGAAAGCGCACTATTGCTATTGGGGCCATTAGGAGGGTGCACTACTGCTTTTGGGGCCATTAAGGGGATGCACTATTGCTATATTTTGGAGACATTATTACCATTGGGGCCACTATTTAGGGTACGATTGCTATTGGGGCCATTAGGGAGGTGCTCTATTGCTATTATGGCCATTAAGGGGGCATACTATTGTTATTGGGGCCATTAAATGGACACACTATTGGTATTGGGGCCATTAAAGGGGTGCGCTCTTGCCATTGGGGCCATTAGGGAGGTGCACTATTGCTATTATGGCCATTAAGGGGGCATGCTATTGTTATTGGGGCCATGAAGGAGACACACTATTGTTATTGGGGCCATTAAAGGGGTGCGCTCTTGCCATTGGGGCCATTAAGGGGGTGCACTATTACCATTGGGGCCATTAAGAGTATTGCTATTGGGGCTATAAAGGAGGCACACTATTGTTACTGGGGCCATTAAGGGGATGCACAATTCCTACTGGGGCAATTAAGGGGGTGCACTATTGATATTCGGGCTATTAAGGGAGTGCACTATTGGTTTTAGGGTCAATAAGGGGGTGCATTATTGCTATTGGGGTCATTAGGGGGCGCATTATTGCTAGTGGGGTCATTAAGGGGGTGCATTATTGTTATTGGGGCCATTAAGGAGGCGCTATATTGGTATTGGGACCATTAAGGAGGCGCATTATTGCTATTGGGGCCATTAAGGAGGCGCATTATTGCTATTGGGGCCATTAAGGGGGTGCACTATTGCTGTTAGGGCTATTAAGGGAGTGCACTCTTGCTATTGAGGCCATTAAAAGGGGCGCACTATTGCTATTGGGGCCATTAAGGGGGCGCACTATTGCTATTTGGGCCATTAGGAGGGTGCACTACTGCTTTTGGGGCCATTAAGGGGATGCACTATTGCTATATTTTGGAGACATTATTTATTACCATTGGGGCCACTATTTAGGGTACGATTGCTATTGGGGCCATTAGGGTGGTGCACTATTGCTATTATGGCCATTAAGGGGGCATACTATTGTTATTGGGGCTATAAAGTGGACAAACTATTGGTATTGGGGCCATTAAAGGGATGCGCTTTTGCCATTGGGGCCATTAAGGGGGTGCACTATTACCATTGGGGCCATTAAGAGTATTGCTATTGGGGCTATTAAGGAGGCACACTATTGTTACTGGGGCCATTAAGGGAATGCACAATTCCTACTGGGGCAATTAAGGGGGTGCAATATTGCTATTCGGGCTATTAAGGGAGTGCACTATTGGTTTTAGGGTCAATAAGGGGATGCATTATTGCTTTTGGGGTCATTAAGGGGGCGCATTATTGCTAGTGGGGTCATTAAGGGGGAGCTTTATTGTTATTAGGGCCATTAAGGAGGCGCTATATTGGTATTGGGACCATTAAGGAGGCGCATTATTGTTATTGGGGCCATTAAGGAGGCGGATTATTGCTATTGGGGCCATTGAGGGGGTGCACTATTGCTGTTAGGGCTATTAAGGGACTGCACTCTTGCTATTGAGGCTATTAAAAGGGGCGCACTATTGCTATTGGGGCCATTAAGGGGGTGCACTATTGCTATTGGGGCCATTAAGAGAGCGCACTATTGCTATTGGGGCCATTAGGAGGGTACACTACTGCTTTTGGGGCCATTAAGGGGATGCACTATTGCTATATTTTGGAGACATTATTACCATTGGGGCCACTATTTAGGGTACTATTGCTATTGGGGACATTAGGGAGGTGCACTATTGCTATTATGGCCATTAAGGGGGCATGCTATTGTTATTGGGGCCATGAAGGAGACACACTATTGTTATTGGGGCCATTAAAGGGGTGCGCTCTTGCCATTGGGGCCATTAAGGGGGTGCACTATTACTATTGGGGCGATTAAGAGTATTGCTATTGGGGCTATAAAGGAGGCACACTATTGTTACTGGGGCCATTAAGGGGATGCACAATTCCTACTGGGGTAATTAAGGGGGCGCACTATTGCTATTGGGGCTATTAACGGGGCGCACTATTGCTTTTGGTGCCATTATGGGGGCACACTATTACTATTGGGGCGATTAGGGGCTAACCTGTTGGAAACGGAATACCCCTTTAAAACATTACCAAACGTAAAATATAAATGTTCCATACACTCCCTCCCTATTCCACAAAACCCCACTACGTCCCACCCCCTCCCTCCCTATCACAAAAACCCTACCACCTCCCTCAGTACCCTACAAATCACCACCACACCCTTCCCTATACCAGAAACCCCCACCACCTCCCTCCCTAACCCACAAACCGCCTCCACGTCCCTCCCTAACTTAACTTTCGAATTTTCAATACCACATATTTCTATAATGCTAAATTCCTGTAACATTATTGTGTTCGGAATTGCCTGTTCAGCAACTGCGCTACCACAGCCAGACTTGGCGCTGGCTACTCTGGGTAGCAGGAGCTAGGGACCACTGGTTTTCACCCTGTAACCCCTGTACAGAGATCTGTACTTCGCTGCTACGATTTCCTAGGTTGCATCTCCAGAGTAGTCGCTGACTGGTGGAGCAAACAGGCAACAAAGAAAACAACAAGCCCTGGAGTCAGTACTGGATAATCAGTATAGCTAGGCAATGGGTCAAATCTGAATCAACAAACAGAATCGGGATCAGTGAGTAAAACTACTTGCTATGATTGTTGCTCAAGGGTAAGAAGGGGAAACACTATTACTATTGGGGATGCACTATTATTGAGGCCAATATGTAAATGCACCATTACTATTGGGGTCACTATTGTTGGTGCACTATTTTTTTGGAGACATTATTATCATTGGGGCCACTTTTTGGAGTAGTATTGCTATTGCGGCCATTAAGGGGGTGCACTATTGCTATTGGGGCTATTAAGGGAGTGCACTATTGGTTTTTGGGTCATTAAGGAGGCACACTATTACTATTGGGGCCATTAAAGGGTGCACTATTGCTATTGGGGCAATTAAGAGGGCGCACTATTGCTATTGGGGTGATTAAGGGGCGCATTATTTTTATTGGGGCTATTAAGGAGGCACATTATTGCTATAGGGGCCATTTAGGAGGCGCATTATTGCTATTAGGGCCATTAAGAGGGCGCACTATTGCTATTGGGGCCAATTAAGGGAGTGCACTCTCACTATTGGGGCCATTAAGGAGGTGCACTATTGCTATTGGGGCCATTAAGAGGGCCCACTATTACTAATGGGGTCATTAAGGGGGCGCATTATTGCTATTGGAGTCATAAAGGGGGTGCAATATTGCTATTGGGGTAATTAAAGGGGCGCACAATTGCTATTGGGGCCATTAAGAGGGCTCACTATTGCTATTGAGGCCCCTAAGGGATTGCACTCTTGCTTTTGGGGCCATTTATGGGGCGCACTATTGCTATTGGGGACATTAAAGGCGTGCACTATTGATATTGGGGCCATTAAGGGGGCACACTATTGCTACTGGGGCCATTAAAAGGGCATACTATTGCTATTGGGGTCGTTAAGGAAGCGCACTTTTGCTATTGTGGCCATTAAGGGGCGCACTATTGCTATTGGGGCCCTTAAGGGGGTGCATTATTGTTATTGGGTGCACTCTTGCTTTTGCGGTCATTAAGGGGGCGCACTATTGCTGTTGAGGCTATTAAGAAGGTGCACTATTGCTATTGGGACATTATGGGGGCGCACTATTGCTATTGGGGCCATTAAGGGGTACACTATTGCCATTGGGGCCATTAGGGAGGTGCACTGTTGCTATTGGGACCATAAAGGGGGCACACTATTGGTTTTGGGGCCATTAAGGGGGCACACTATTGCTATTGGGGCCATTAAGGGGGCACACTATTGCTATTGGGGCCATTAAGGGGGTACACCATTGCTGTTGGGGCTATTTAGGAGGTGCACTATTGCTGCTGGGGCCAAAGGTGGCAACCCTAACTACTAATGACTTATCCAGCAGGAAGTAGCAGCAGGATTACATCTTCATCTTCAAATCGAGCTTCATTTGTTGGCTGCTACGTTGTGGCTTCCAGGTGTTGTATGTTTCTGTAGCAAATGGAAGACCCCCTAAGAAGAAATGTAGAAATTTCATGAGAAAATACCCCAATACAAATATGCTGTTAGAGGATTCTGAATGCCTGATCTATGAAACACAACGCACGAGCCGTCTGTATGCAGGTGACCCTTTATAGCCGGGGAAGGCCATAGATTGTAAGCTTTTCTGGGCAGGGATCTCTTGGTACTATTGTATTGTCCTTTTGTACAGCGCTGTGTAGTATGTTCGCACTTGATAATTACAGAATAATAGTAATTATATCGCCCCTTTGTGTTTCTCTTCTGTTCCTGCTGGTTTATGGGATTTGTACTAATCATTTGACGACTTATAAAACTGATCTCTCAGGCGCTTATCCATACTGACAATGGGAGATTTATGGCCTCATCTAAAGTAGGTTGTCTTTGTTGCCCATAGCAACCAATCACAGCGTAGCTTTCACTGATTATACTGCAGTTTTATCTCTACTATATAGGGATGGTTCTGCTATCTGCTGTGAGTCCCTACTGAGGACCTGTTACTGCAGCTGATGGAGGAGGCTGTTACTTAGATTATGTGTAATGTACGGCATTGCGGTCTGTAGTTGCCCCCATTATACAATGTACAGGGCAGGGTGGTCGTTACATAGACAATCAGAATTGTATCATTCTCTCATATTTCTACTATTTCGAAATCTTTCAGTAATTTGCATTAATCACATTTTAGTTACTTCATATAATAAATCTCCTCACCCTCCACTTAGCGTGTTTTATTTTATTTTTCCAACTTCTGACTTATCGGCTCTCTGTTTACATTCAGGTCTACATACCCTCTCCCTCTAACTGACTGTACCAAAATGGCTGCTGCGACCATGGAAACAATGCCTGTACTGGCTCTCTGACTGTCCTCTGGATAGAGAACATTTTGGGGCGATGTATGGCTGCCGTTAACTTTGATGGCCTAATTGATCAAATCTGTCCTTGTTGCTCGTAGTAACCAATCACAGCTCGGCTCTTATTCCTTATACTGCTGAGGTAAAATGAAAGCTGTGCTGTGATTGGTTGCTAGGGGCAACAAAGATTTCCGTGTACTCTTTGGAATGGGTGTAGCAAGGGGCTTCCATGCATGTACAGAGTGCCCCCAATATTGGATACCAGGAGGGGCACCAACAGACCCCAGCCGGGGTATTTACACCTGAGATGGGGCAGGGAATTAAATCTTTGGCCTTGGTGACAGAAATCCTAGCTACAGCTACATGTAAGTATGACCTTCACTGCACCTTCATCTTGGCGGGAGTTCGTTCTTCATCTTCATATTTTATGGCAACAGATGACTGGCGGACGATCTGTTCCCCTCGGGTGGCAGATGGAAATGGTGCGCAATGGAATGTTAACGACTAGTAGAACATGCAGGAGGCGGGGCTTATCCATTGTGACAATGGGAGATTTATGACACATTTTAAAAGAACACTTGTCTTTGTTGCCCCTAGCAACCAATCACAATGCAGCTGTCATTGCATATTCTGCTATTGAAAACTGAAAGCTGCTTGTTCTTTCAGACGGTTTTCATAAATCTCAATAATGTTTTACAAGCAGATTTTGCTGCAGAATTCCTGTGTATTTGCTTAAGCCAAAATCCACAACAATTCTACAGGCATGCGGATTTGGGTGCAGGTTTTTTTTGTCTCCTATGAAAGCACCCTCACATTGTAGAACCAGTCAGATTTGCCACTGATGAGTCTAGGAATGCTTGTCGACAATCTCTCTTGAAGCTGTAACTCTTGCCATATTATTTGTCATCCCAATGTCCCAAGCGGAGCGACACATGATTGCAGAAACTGCAATGGAGAAATATGTTACAATACTGTGGACACGAAAAAATCAATGACTGCAATAACATTATTTTGTGTTTTAGTGCCAATTCACATGGCCGTATATTCAGGCCATGTGGTCTCCATGTATTCCATGGACTGCACACAATCCCATAACAGCTTATGAGGCAGCCCCATTTTTCACATAGACTGATGTAGTTACATGCTCTGTGTCTTGCTACAACTTGCACTGTATTCCCCTGGGATAATTTATCAATCATACCGTGTTTCCCCCAAAATAAGTCCTACACTGAAAATAAGCCCTGCCCTGATTTTTGGCTATTTTTTGGTGAGGATTCAAATACAAGCACTACCCCGTAAATAACCCTTCACAGAATAGACTTATAAAATAAAAAATCAATTATTATTTAATATCAGACAGCAGGAGTTTAGCTGGATAGAACTCTGAACCACTAGCTTTTCAATGTGGAACAGCATCTGTCAAGATGGCTTCTAAATTCTTGGATGAATGATGTATTTTTATGACAGGTTAGAGACTGAAGATTTGTTGGATCGATGCGTATTTATTAGCGATGAGCGAGTATACTCGCTAAAGGCAATTGCTCGAGCGAGCATTGCCTTTAGCGAGTATCTCCCCGCTTGATACTGAAGGTTCGGGTGCCGGCGAGGGGGGGGGGGGGTGCGGTGAGTAGCGGCAGTCAGCAGGAGGGAGCGAGGGGGAGAGAGAGATTTCCCCTCCGTTCCGCCCGCTCTCCCCTGCAGCTCCCTGCCCGCTGCCGGCACCTGAACCTTCAGTCTCGAGCGGGGAGATACTCGCTAAAGGCAATGCTCGCTCGATTAATTGCCTTTAGCGAGTATACTCGCTCATCTCTAGTATTTATCCAAGCAACTCTGTAGTAAATAAGGCTCAGAACTGGACCCTAGCAAACTAATAGAAACATTTATACTCAAGCTCCAAGTCTAACGCCTCAGACTCTCAATAGCATTTAGTTAAGTCCACACAAATCAGTCTCACATGAGTACGAGACCGATAGAGTATAGATTAGACCATTATCTCCAGCTAGTACTGGTTTCCGGGAATAAAGATGTGTATTCTCCTAGGTGATACCAGTAAACAGTTCAGGACTAGTTGGTACTACTGTGTTTCCCCAATAATTAGACCTACCCCGGGGTAGGTGCCCCGAGGCTGTCGGGCTGCATTGGCAGCACCATGTATTTTCAGGTAAGGGGGAGCGATGTAGCTACTAAAATTAGCTGTGGATACCTACGGTGTGGATTTTGATGCTGGTTTATGCTTGTATGCAGAAATGCTGCAGAATTTGCTGCTGAATTTTCATGATTGTGCTATGGATAGTAAATCAATCAGTGTTGCAGATTTGAGAGTGGATTTCACCATTTGCAATGCAACACAGATGGATATGGATTTTGTAACTGCAGATTTGCGGTGGATTTTCCAATGCCTAAGATTTGCAGCAGATACAGCCTGTGTGCACATACTCTTGCACATACATATACACACTATAGGAGTGCAGTCCAGAAAGTGTCCAGTAGTACGGCACTTGAGTGCAGGCTGTTTGGGAAACTGTTCCCTGTCTAGTCTGATAAGACTGTGCAACAATTTTTTTTAAAGTTTTCGTCACAGAAAGTAATTGATATGTTTCTGTAAAATTAAAGCATGCTGATTACACTGGTAAAACTGAATAATAGCAGCAAGGCTCATTTTCTTGTTATTTAACCTCTTAGTAACCAAGCATTTTTCACGTAAAAAACCCCCCGTAATTCCGTTATTTATCCATCAACATAGCTGTATGAGGGATTGTCTTTTGCGGGACGAGTTGTGTTTTTCAATGGCGCTATTTAATGTACCATGTAAGGTACTGAAAAACGTTTAAAAAATTCTAAGTGGAGTAAATAAAAAAATAAAAAATTCCGCCATCTTTCGGTGCATCTTGCTTCAATGGCCCACAAACTGCAACAAAAATGACATGATAACTTTATTCTATGGCTCAGTACAATTACTACAATACCAATTTTTTTTTGCTGCTATCTTCTGCGCGCAATAACTTTTAACATTTTTCCGTCCACATAGTTGTGCAAGGGCTCATTTCTTGCGAGATGTCCCGTGGTTTGCGTTAGTACCATCTTGGAATACATATGACTTTCTGATCACTTTTTATTGTATTTTTTCTTGGAGATAGATTGACCAAAAAAGCGCATTTCTGGCGTTCTTAATTTTTTTTAATGATGTTCATTGTGCGGGGTAAATAATGCATTACTTTAATAGATCGGACTTTTACGGACGCAGTGATACCAAACATGTATTTTTGTTTTATGACTTTGATTCTTTTATTTAGTCAAACCAATGGCCTGTAAAACACAGTTCATTAATTACAACTTACAGGTGGAGGATCCGCAGTGTTTCCACCCCGTGGAACCATACCCTATATGTTACATAAACCTACCCTTATAGTGCTCAGTCAGCACGCGGTGTGTAACAGTGATTGTGAAATAATTGCGCAATCACTTTTATTATTCTTTTATTAAGCAAGGTTTATGGCGAGCCACTGGATTAATTGTATAGGCAGATTTCCAAAAAATACAATACAATGGCAATTGGATTACATTATTCCCCATAATTGGAAAACCTTACGTGGCAGAAAAAAACGGATATCATATTTGAATTCAGCGCACTAAATTTACTATGACCCGCCTATCTGCTTATCTGTGACAAAAATTGTGTTGCACAGTGTGATTAGTAAACTTGAAATGTGTGCACACATGCTGTAACAGTAGAAGAGGCAGAGATGGCCTTTGCACAGTGTCCGCAGATTTGTCAACCTGTGAATGAACAGGAGTATAATGTGAATACGGTCCATTTTCCATAGCTAGAAAAAATGTCTCAGCATCCCAGTTACTACAGAAGCTCAATAGCTAACAGGCAGTGGCTTGCAGAAATGCTGGAAGGTAGACCCCCAGTGGCAGCCACTTCAGCCTTGCATTCACTGCCTTTCCACTGAGCCATCACAAAATGTTGGAACCAAGTATGACTCTTTTTTTTTAATGCATGATAAGGAAAACTCAACCCAAAAAATGCAAAAAATTTTTTTGGGTTTTTGCAGAGACTTAGTAAGACATCTATTAATTTTTCATGCACAAAGGTTTCTGTAGCCTTTAAGCAATTACTTTTTTTCTGCTCACTCTGTGGAATGTTTGGCTTATAGTCTTTCTAGACAGATACTTCCATCTCTGTCGTGGATCTTTGGCGCTCCTTCGGCATTATCATTGATGTTGAATCTTTGATGTATGCCATAGTTGCCTGGTCTGTGAGTTTTTGTGGGCAGCCTTTTCTTGTCAGGTTCGTATTTGTGCCACATTGTTTCCATTTTGTTATAATGGATTTAATGGTGCTCCGTGGTATGTTCAAAGTTTGAGAGATGGTTTTTTTATAACCCAACCCCGATGTATACTCCTCCACAACTTTGTTTGTGACTTGGTCTACATGTTGCCTGCTTAGTTGGTAACTTGGGGGGTGGCTTTTCAGAACAAGTGTATTTATGACATGTGACAGATCATACAACTTTTCAGTTTTTCTTTTCTAAACAGAGGTTTTTTTCCATTGTAACAATTTGGACTTTTAGGACAGGTGTATTTATTCTGATGATATGTGACCGATCATGCTTAAGTCCTATTGATTTTTTTATGGAAGTTATCAAAACAGCGAAGAGCTTGCAGCTTGGCTATTTCCGTAATTCTGACCATGCCTGGCCACTGCATTAAGGAGGTTTTCAGGGACTCTTAATATTGATGAGCAATCCTTAAGATAAACCATAAATATCTGATTGGTGGGGGTTCGCTACTCGGCTGTTTACAGAACCTCTTTGGTGCTCGACAAGGTTATTTTTTTCCCCTTAAGTATTTTTTTTGTATATATTCTTTATTTTTCACCTCTGAGTATTTTTTTAATAATATCAATTGTGGATTTTTTTCCCACAGGTCTAAATTTAAAAATGAAATGGCTCACATGGACCAACAGGGTGGTGGTTCTCGATATGTCATGGGATCAGGTAATGTGCATGCTCGCCCCAAAGGGAACATGTATTCATAAACTGATCACATGTAACAACCCTTTCGGGACCAAGGGTAGGAGGGCCTATGCTGCAGTAGACATTCTAGGGTGGAATATCTTTTTGTTACATAATCTAACAATATGTTTTGTTTTTGTGGAACATTTTGGCCTTTCTTATAGATTTAAAAAAAGGAACCTCTATTTCTTCAATTCATCTTGAGTTTTATAGGCAAAATGGACACAATTTGGAAAAAATGCAGCTTTGGTTCTCTTCCCTTGTACACTAATGGAGTTGGTATAACAAATTATATTTACTACATAACGGACCAATTGAAATCAATGCGCTATATTCTTTGCCTATTGCGTATGTTAATACGCCAGTCTGAATCCCCCCAATACAGTATTCTGCACTCATGCTCAGGTATAAACACTGTAGAGCCTGCGGCCCCTTCAGTCAGATGATCAGTGGGGACCCTGAGCACCTATCAATTTTACAAGGTTGAATAACCTGCCTCTTATGTGTTAGTAACACAGTATGTAAGGCCGAAAAAAAAGATGCATGCAGGGTTCATACAGGCTCTTAAAAAAAAATCTCCAAGACATTTCCATGACAAAATCTTGATTTTCAAGGACGCTCCTGGAACTCAGAATACAGTCAAAGGTTTATTGTTTTATATACAAAAATAAGACACACCCTGCTAAGTCAAGCTATAAGCTATTTCTGAGAGGTCGGTTGAGAACAAAACTTCAATGCACTTTAAAATCTGAGATATTTTTTGTATTTTTAAGACTGAGTATTGAGATTCTTGTGTCTTTTTAGTTATGTTTATCCAAAACAATTTCTTTATTACGTCTTAAGTACACTCTATACACACTTTGAAGCAGAGGGACACTTAAAAAAAATATGTAAAGTTTAAGTGAACTGCTGGCAGAACAATAGTTCACTTAAATATTACAGAAGCTATACCCCCCCCCCCCTATAGCAGAATTTAATTAAGCGAGTTTGCCAGCAGCTTTGTTTTTAAAAGACTTTATTCTCAGATAGAAAACTTGATTTACAAACTCAATGAGCGCTGTGTACTAAAAGATGAAAGTGGAAGTGTAACTTCCACTATGGGAGTCTGGGAGTCACATGACAGCCAGGATTCCCTGCTATAGCAGAGCTGCAGGGTTGTACTATACCCTACCCAGCTCTGCCAGTGACTAATTTCACTACAGGGATCGTTTTCCCCTGTAACTGGGGCTCCTATGGATGCCTCAGCTACAGTGGAAACATGTCAAATAAAAAAAACAAAAACATGTGAATGTCCCCCAGAGGTCTCATATGACGTCATGGGGGACATAGATAGTAAAAAGAATAGTTACATAAATAAAACAAAATTACGGAACAATATACTGTATATACTCAAGTATTAGCCGACCCAAGTATAAACCGAGTCAATAAGTTTTAGCACAAAATAATGGTAAAACTTATTGACTAGAGTACAAACTAGGTAAGAAAAACCCTGTAATACTCACCTCCCAGCCAGCGTCTGTGTCCCCATCACAATGGTCTTCCCGGCGGTGCGGCAAGTGGCTTGAGAATCCTCCTCGCTGTCATCTCCCTGCTCGGCTTTGAATTCCCCCACCGTCAGCACTGTGATTGGATCGAGCGCCAGCAAATCACAGCTGAAGCTCAATAAACCAATGACAGCCATTCAGTGATGTCATTCACTGAATAGCTGTGAATGATCGAGCGCTGGCTATAATTGGCTGGCGCTCAGTCCAATCACAGCGCTGATGGCGGGGGAATTCAAAGCAGAGCAGGGAGATGACAACTGGGAAAATTCTCAAGCAGCACCTGCACCGCCAGGGAGACCATCATGCTGGGGACACAGACCCGGCTGGGAGGTGAGTATTGCAGGTTTTTTTTTTTTACCTCACTCAAGTATAAGCCGAGGGGAGCTTTTTCAGCATAAAAAACTCGGCTTATACTTGAGTATATACAGTATAGATAAAAAAGAAAATAACCCAAAGCCGACGCCAACCAAAACCATCGCTACATGCGCCCTGTAATCAAAAACCATCCATATTATATATCAAATTGTCCAAAAAAAATGAGGAATTCGTTCCCATACTTTATTTTAGCGTAAATATACTAATTAAAAAATAAATAAATAACTAGAAATGTTAAAACAATAATTTTTTTTAGCTTTTTACCCTCAATAAAACTAAAAAACGGAAAAAAAAGTCAGTGAAAAAGATTAAAGAAAAAGAGAATCGCTCTATGTGTCACAGAAAAAAAATTCTGCAAAAATAACTTTGGTAGCTTAAGGTCTCGTTCTTAAGCTACAAAACAGCCTGGTCCTTAAGGGGTGAAATAGGTGTTATTGCTATTCACATTATGTAACAAATCTCAAAAGTGTATTTCTAGAAAGTTTTGGAGTACAAAGTAATACACTATTTCAAGTCTCTTTCAAAAGTGCATCAGATCTGTGCAACAGTTTCATGTTTAGCTTAATCACAGCTGAAACAAAGTGATCCGACCCAATCAGATCTTCTGCAATAATGTTGATGGCATCTCTGCTTCCTCCTGGATATTGCCTCTGTACCCACTCGTACAAAGATGGAAGTTTAGGTAAAGTTAGTCTTTTCATAGAACCAAATGGATGTTTTAGGATGTAAGACATGTTCTCCGTAAAATTAAGTCCAGCCACAAAAAATCCATCTATTAAACAAAAAAAAGACATAAATTTTAGAATCTTGCTTTGCTCTAAGTAAGGGCAAGTTCAGTTGGCGGAATGCATTGGGGAGTTCCATCTTTAAAAACAGTCACAATCCACATCTTTCTGATGTGTTTTTTGGCACAAATTCAGCCCAGTCAATGGGTAACGTTTTTGACGTGGAAAAGCATGCATCAAGTGGTAACATGTCACTTCCTGACGCTGAAACACAATTTTCTGCGTACAAATTCTGCACACATTTTGCCTGTTGACAGACAAAACACAGTTTTTAGAGTCTGAATTCATGCTAAAGAAAACTGCGATAAATTCTACTGTCTGAACATAGACATATGGCTTTTGATACGGATATGTTCCACATAAAACATTGAGGCGCATGTATAAGCACCCTTACGCCAACAGCAGATTTGCAATAACGCCTTCACCATTGTGATTCCGCCCTTAAAATCCACATAGGAATCAGGGGCGTAACTAAAGGCTCAAGGGCCCAAGTGCAAAAATTCTGCTGCCCCACCACCCCCACCCGTCTCTATCTGTACCTATACCCAGAGGCGTAACTTGAGGATTTGGGGCCCCAATGCAAAATCTGTAACAGGGCCCCTCAACTATAATACTTTACTCATACTACTAGGCTCCCTATATGGAGAAGACAGGTCTAATTAGCCCCCTAAGGGTCCTGGGCTCAGGTGCAACTGCATCCCCTATAGTTACACCCCTGATAGGAACATATCCACATCAAAGTCTGCATATCTATTGTGGATTTTTTTGAACATTACATTTTTATTAAAATGCAGTTTTCCATGTACAAGTACAAAAATACTTTTATAACAGAAAATAAAATGCGTCTTTTACATATTCTTGAAACTTGACATACAAATACTTTTGTATTAGTCTTATTTTTTTTAAGCGAGGTTCATCTTGTGGATAGGAAAAGGGAAGGCTCGGGGAAGTGGGGGTGGAACCAGGAATGTTGTTCAAGAGAAGTACAAGACTGAGGGTATGGGGGAGGGGACCAGGATAAAAATAAAATCAAATAAAGATTCCCAACTTGGTTTCCTCTGTTTAGC